>NW_027526295.1:185905139-185935224 GCF_048455015.1 Haemaphysalis longicornis | reverse complement strand
GGTTATAGTTCCTCACTCAGTGTCATGCTCTGAATATCCTTCAGGAGAAAATGGGAGACATTGGTCAGGGCTTACCACGACCCAACAAGAAAATGTACGAAGTCAACTGACTAATTTACAACACAAACTCGGAGGAACGTGAAGCATCTACCGCCTCATCGCGTGACGTCAACGGGAGAGAAGAACCGTGTACGGGTGTGTACGGGCACGCACCTACAATCCTGGCCGACGGGTGGTGGGCGAAGCTGAAGTCCAGCACCGACTGCACGGGTTGCGTGGGGACCATCGTGGCCGGGCTGGCGGCCGCGGCCGCAGCACCGGCCAGCAGCCTCTCGATGCTGTACAGCGAGAAGCGGGGCTTGTGCACCGTCGACGTCGGCGAGGACGACATCGACGACGGGCCGCGTGCGCCTTCCACAGCGGCGGCGGCGGCGGGCGGCTGCTGAGACTGCATCCTCTCCGTAGCGGGCGACAGCAGCACACGCGCACGGCTCCGACGATCACGTCGCGTTTCCAGCGGCGTTCCGCCGCTCCCCATCTTTAGGGAGGCGGGGGATTCCCGCACGCGCTGAAGAAAAACAAGCCGAACGAGAAGAGAGCATGGAGAAGGGGGAGGAGGAGGATGCTAGCCGCAGAACAAGGCTGGCAACTAGCGCCGCCCGTGCACACCGTTTCGACGGGACTCCGGAGAAGAGAGTGGAGGCTCGCGCGCGCGAACCTCTCTGCCTGCCTCTTTGCCGTCTGCTCCCTCGCCTGCTGCGTTGGCGTCCCTCCCAACTCCTCCCGCCGCCAGCCCGGACTTGCGTGCATGCGTACCGCTCGCTTTTCCCTCCGAGTGGGCGCGTACGCGCGCACGCCCTTTCCAAGACGACGCGAGCGAGGTAGCTTGGAGTTACGGCTCGGGTTTTCCCTCGTTCCACCCCTTTATTCTCTCTTTCACCCTTTTAATATACGGCCGGACCAAATCGCCGCGGAGGAGAGCTCATATTTGCCTCTCTGGCGAGGAAGTGATACGATCTCCGCATCGGGTTCGCGGGGAAGGGACGGGTTAAGGGGGGAGGGCAGAACGACACGGCCAATTTCGACAGTTTGTGCTCTTGTGGGGACGGACAGGGATGGAGGAGCAAGTGGCGTGTTTGTTCGGTGCGAGAAAATCTTACCTCTGGCTGAGATTTATTCTTAGCGCAGGTAAAAGATGCCGGTAGGCCATGACTTGAAATAGAGCCCACGCTAACAAACGGGTTTGTTATTTGTGCAGACTCGTTGACAAAATAGAGCACAGATTTTGTTACAAACATTAAGGCAGAATACCCATGCTATGAAAAAGATTTTTTTTTGTTTTTTCGGGAGCAGCGAGTGCTTCTTTAGATTTCATTTCGAAGGTTCTGGTTAGAAAAGAATCCGCGCTAATTACCATGTAGATTGCGCGTTTCCTCTCAGATTTCATACAAAGTTTAGTTTCTACTTTCACTGGCCTGGCCACCTTCAAGTTACCTTTCCTTTTGTTCATTCTGGGTTTTCGCGCGGGCTTTGCGCAGCCTATTGCTACCGGGGGCTGGTGGAGCGTCAGCGTCAAATCGGAAATCAACCGTGCATGACAGACATTACCGAAAAACATTTGGTTGCGGTCCCGAACTTTATCCTCCGAGGGCTGTATTCTGAGTCCCTCCTCCACTCCATTTGCTCCCTCCACTCGGCTGAAGGGAGCATTCCGCAATGGCATGGGGAAATCGATTTGAAGTATCTCTTCCACTGGAGGCTCGAGCGGAGGAAGAATTAAGAATACCAGGGTAGCAGTTGAGCTTTTTAGTCATAGGAGGTGGCGGCCAACTACTACGCCAGGATGGCCAGATCCCTAAGAGCCTTCCTAGCATGGTTGAACTTTCTTAGTGCAGCCTTTTATGTTTCCGGGATGATGGTTACTTCCGGAGCAGGCAGCACTCCATACCTGCATGCCAAGGTTAGACTTGGAGAGCCAGGCGAAAAGAAGAGAGAGAGAGAGAGAGAGAGAGAGAGAGAGAGAGAGAGAGAGAGAGAGAGAGAGAGAGAGAGAGAGAGAGAGAGAGAGAGAGAGAGAGAGAGAGAGAGAGAGAGAGAGAGAGAGAGAGAGGGTAGTTTTCCGCGGACGCCGTTGCCGTGATACTGAGCCAGTCGGCTTTGCCTTTCATACTTTCCTTTCTGAAGGCATCAGCTGAGACGCTGGCTTACTGATGACAGGTTCACTGAAGTCTGGCCGTTGGAAAAGTAAGCCACCGCTATTCTCAAGTATATAGCAACGAAAAATGGCTGACTTGAAGAATACGGCCAAAGAGGCCGTTCAAGGTGTATTAGCATCCTTCCACGCCCTTTTAACACTATCCTATGGCGAAAAAGTGTTTATCGTGCGCTCCGCCAACAACGCTGACCTTTTGGCAAGTTTGCGAAAAAGTCAGGCAACCCTGTGCTCTAAAGTGCGGAACCATTGGGGCCACGACAGCTGGGCAAAAGCTATTTCCGTATTTTCTATGAAACACCGTTTGATTCCGTACGCACCGCAGCTGTGCTAGAATCCCTAAGAGACCAGGGAATTTAAGAGACTTACATAAGACTTATAGAAGATATATATAAAGAATGCACAGCCAGGATAACCCTCTACAAGCAAAGCGATAAAATCTCGATGCATGATAGGGAGATACCATCTCGCCAAAACTATTCACAGCATGTCTGGAGAGGGTATTTAGAAAGCTTGAGTGGGAAAACCTATAGGATTAAGGATAAACGGGGAATACTTGAGCCATTTGTGGTTTGCGGACGACATAGAGTCTTGCTAAGTGAGACTGCAGAACACGTGCAAACAATGCTTGAGGAACTACAATCAGAAAGCACGGCCGTGGGAATAAACATAACCATAAATTAATAAATAAATGTAAATAAATAAATATAAATGAATAAAACACTTTAGAATACAACGCGAAGATTTCTTCCATGCAATCGAGTCAAGGTCAAAGTCAAAGTCTCCAAACACCTTCGACCTTTTAAGGATGGCTCAATCGTATAGATGTCGGCTTCGTAACGCGAGGAACCCAGGTTCGATTGCGACCACAGGATGCGTTTTTTAAAGACGATAGTCTTTCTTTGGCTACTTAAACCCAGAAATTTTGGTCTGTATGTCTGTCTGCCTGTCCGTCTGTCTGTCTGTAACTCGATTCAGCCACCCGGCCAAAGTAAAATGCTTACTGTGCAATAGTCTTATATACTCACAGCCAAATGTAAACGTCTAAGCCCGGTTTATATGTTCATACTTGTCAACTTTTTTGGACAAGAACAAGGCATTACGCAAATATAAAACAGGAAATTAGTACACAAGGGATATTTACAGTGTTCCTTTATGAAAAAATTTTTGGATGCTTGGTTTTTTGATAGCAAATGATATTCTACTGCAGAAAACTACCGCCGCCTGGCGGCGTATGAAAAATCACGCGGCAACAGCAACGAAAGTTTCCACTAGCTAGGTCCCACGTTCTGCTTGGAACGCACGTGGAGTACGGCCACACTGTTCTATAAACCTTGTAGTCGGCCGCCTCCATTCACGCGCGTCTCCGCCGTACTGCAGCGCTGGCATCGAGGAATCCCGCCTGTAACTGTCGAACGCGGTAAATTCAAATCGCTTTGAGCAAACCTTTAGTGTGTTTACTTTGGGATGAGCGCGACGGAACAGGAACAGCATGAGAGGTGAGCGAGAAAGCAAAGGGGGGCATTTCCTGGGCAAATGCGAAAGGAGCAGATACGTGGCCAGTTTTTTAGGTGTATTGCGCTTTATTATCATCACCATGTGCCCTTTGCGGAAACCCATTGTGTAAAGTTGACTTTCCTGCAGTACGTATCGGTGTTGCGATCTAAGAGGAATCGTCGCTTTTAAAACGCGCTGAAGCAATATTTTAACTATAAAATACGAAAACGGCTCCCGCTCAGACCTGGAGCTCGTGGCTCGAGCGGCAAGCCAAACCGTTACCAAAATTCCCAACATATAGCACGCCAGCGGTGCGAACACGACAACATTGAACACAGTCCAGCAAACCTTTACTGCGTTTATCACGGGAGAACAGAGTCGGAAGGTGAACAGCAAGTGAGGTAGGCGGTTGAGAGAGGAGATGCAATGAGGTTGCAGGGGTAACAGAAGGCTATCGTCTTTCGGCGACATTTGCAATGAGGCGAGAAGATACGTGACATTTTTTTGTGTGTTCTTGTCCTTCGGAGGGACGTGATCGACTGTGTCGCGTTCACCCTTTTCAGTTCAACCTCCTTTTCGCTCACGAACGGCATGAAAAACACTGGCCAACGAATGGCTCACAAGTTCCCTGTAAAAAAAAAAATGGCAGCGTATCTGCGCACTTCGCTGCAAATGTCGTCGAAAGAGGATAGTCTTCTGCCGCCTCTGCCACGTAAATGCTTCCCTTCACTCCCCCCCCCCCTCTCATGTTATTCCTCTCCATTTCGAGCCTCCCACGACAAACACGGAGAAGGTTTGCTAAGTCAATTAAATTTTTCCGCTTTCCACTGCTCACGCCATCGACTTTAACCTTTTGTTACTCTTGAACTTGGAACCCTGTCACGTGGTCCAGGCCCGCGCGAGCTCATTTTGTATTTTCAACAGCGAAGCCGTCCTTGGTCGAGGCTTTCATGGAACGAGGTGTGGTAACGCGGGCGCAGCGATGTGGAGAGGGCATAGACTAGCGAGTGGGAGAACAAGCGCCAAACGCACGCAACGCGGGGGGAAGGAGAGCAAGCGCCAAGCATAGGTGCAGCGCAGGGGGGAGAGGGGAAGCGGGCGCCAAGCGCAGAGGGTGGATGGTAAGGCGGAGGAGCGTGCATCTATAGACGAGTGCGGTGGGCGGTCCTTTCTCAGATGTTCGGAAAAAATCCCGTCTCCACTAGCGTGAATACTGGGGAGGTGCGAAGCATGCAGTGTATCAGTGTATTAAAAGATTGTATCTCTCCTGCCGCACGGCGCGCGCTGATTGGGCGCCGGAGAAGCGCCAGTGAGAGGAGAAATCGGCTGCTTGCCGAGGTGGTGGCGGCCTCTCTTGCATTGAACCAGATTTAAGAAATTTCCATGCCCCATCTGCCCCAGCATGGGGTAGTGGCAAAGGTCAACGCGAGCGCAGTGCTCATGCCCGCTCTGCAGATTCGGGGAAGGGGGGGGGGGGGGTAAATAGAACTTATTATAACCCTGGAGGTTCGTCCTGGGTGATCAACGAGTCCAGACACCAGGTAAATATGCCTTTTCTAGCTTCGGCAGACCACCCCTATCAGGTCCGTCGAAGCAAGAACCGGTGGGCATTTGAGTGTAACACAAATTATAGCCCGACTACAAACAGCTTCTGCTTGTGCTTGATGATTGCTGAAGCGGACAGGGAGCGTTATACAAATGTTTAAATCATGTTAGTTTATTTTGAACTGGTTTTATATACTATACACTTTTAGTGCGCGTTGCGTTGTAGCGCGAGGTGTTGGAAAACGAGTGTGCCGATGTTTTAGTACCGTTACCACATGAGAATACGACGTGAGACGCCGACAGCCCGAGCCCCTGAGGGCTTCGCCCCTGAAATGGGTGTGGAGTCCCGCACTCTCGGGAAGGAGCCGCCCGCCAGGAAAGCCAGCGAGAGGTGGCGCGTGAACGGGCACGAACGGAAATCTATCTGCTGGCTTTGAGAAGTTCTATAAAACTTAGTTTTGCGTCTAGTAAACGCCGAAGTGCTTCGCTGTTAACACTAAGAGGGGGGCACCCCAGTTTTCCCGGACGTCAACGTCTTCAACAAGGCCCGCACCTTCCTGGCCCGCATGGTGCAGACGATGCATGCCCTTAAAGGAGCCATGAAGAGAAAACACAAGTTTGGTTCATTCGAAAGATTGCCTCGTTAGAACCATAACGACACCACTTATAACGTAAACTTCGCTCAAATAAGCTACATAATTAGGAAAAAAGGAAATGACCATGCGACCCACCCGCTCATTTTCCGCAACAGAACCTATGATGTCACTCGAGAATGCTCTGCGATTGGCGGAGGCCGGCAAAAGCAAACGCATGTTAAGCAGGGCTTACAGTTTGCATAGCGAGCTAAATTCCCGCGAAACATACTGCACATTCTTTTTATGACAAAGAACGGTGGATTAAACGGCTGAAGGTCCGAACGAACACGCAAGCGTGTGCGCCAATGCGTACGAAACTACCGCCGGCCGAGCTCGACATCTCGCCGTCGCGCAGACGAATTTTCGGGTTCGAGGCTCTTCGGGGCCAACGAACCATTCCAGCACGCACAGCCGCGACCTTGCTTCGTATCGTAATCCCTTCACAGGAGGTCGGCCGTCATATCGCCAACCAGCAAAGGTAAAAATAGAAACGAGGGGAGTAAGGAACAGCAAGAAGCGACGAGATAGTGCCAGTCGTCGCGTAAGTTTCGAATGGTGTTGGCTTGCTGCTGTCGTTACGAGATCGTTTCCAGTTTACAACCACTGAAAACTTCAGTTTGTTCGAGTACTTTACACTGAAATTTCGTTGCTACGTTTTGAAATGCCCATGTAGTACGGGCAAATCGTCGAGGGAGTGCGACATCCCCGGTGAGGAGATCTCCTTTCATGTGCTGCCCAACGACGAACCTCGGCGAAGCAAGTGGCTACGTTTTGTGAACTTTGCAAACGGAGGATAAAGAGAGCCTGAAGGAAGTACGAGTGTGCTCGCTTCATTTCCGAGGAAGTGATTACGGCAGGGACCCTTACGTTAGCTCACTCCTGGGACATGCTGGCACCCGTCGCCGACTTCGTCAAATCGCCGTCAAAGCGCTCTGACCTTGGGGTAAAAAAATGCCGTAAACACCGCGCATTGACGCTCGTATCTTTCTGGTCGAAGCAGAGAGCTCGCGCGAACGGCTTTCCATACACGACACCGGCCAACTGGCATAAGCGATACTGCTACTGAAATTGAACTATTATTAATCGTAATAAAAATACGGCACATACGTACCAGTCTGTATTCGTCCGTCGCGACGGGGCTGACGAGGCAGCGGTGCCGACGGCAGGGCGTTCGTCTGTTGTGGCTATCGCGGAATGGTCGCTTTCCCGTCCACCGCGTATCCCACAACTCTTGCCGCTTGTGCACTTAGAAGCATTGAGCGTTCAAGTGGTGTGAGGTTGTTAAATGCAAGCCCGAGCTCCTCGGCGAGAGTTTTGTTCTCCGGATCAGGCGATTCCATGACTAGGGCTGCGGGTGCACTAGGTTTTACTAGTATTTTTAAAATGGCCTCCGTCTCGGTCGACTCCCGCGTGTGGGTGCTATATGGAGTCGACATACTAAGTATCTGTTTCCTGGACCGGCTCGTATGACGCCATTGTTCACGTCACGGAATGTGCAATTTTAGCGGGAGATTTAAAATTTTGGCTTAAATTGCCTTATTTCTCAGTGAATAAAGCATCATTTGCTTCCGGGAAAGCGCTTGGGGTACTATGAAACACCTAATCTTTCGAATAAAACAAACTTTTGTTTTCTCTTCATGGCTCCTTTAAGGCCCAACCACATGCACGCGTAAAACCGACGTACTCGCGCAACGACGTACGCCTGCGGCGGCATACGCCGCTGCCTTTACGCCGGCCGACGACGTCGGAGAGGGCGAGTAACCACATATCGCCGCCACGCGCGCGTAAACCATAGAGATAATATACTGCGTAAACCAATGCGCCGAGCAGTGTGGCTCGACTACTTCGGACTCAGCTTTGTGGCGACCAGTTCAACTACATTTTAACTCAAATAAAGCAAATAATGCCTATTCTCACAAAAATACGTATATTTAATACAGAAACAACTAAAACAGTTCTTGGGACATTAAAAAACGTTAAGGATTAGTATGCATACATGGCAGGCACAAAACCCTTCCGCTACATTTGGCGTAAAACTGCCTTGCTCCCATAGTTGCTCGTTGCTGCGCGTGTTTTGTCCGGTTGTTTGGTCACCGTATTTTACAAATTACTTCGTTTTATGGCATAATGAATAGTGAAGTTGGCTTATTTATCAATTCACTGTCTTGTTATGCGACCTGACCGCCGATAACATCACCGCCAGAGGTGCACGTCAACACCGTACCAACCGTACGCCCGAAAGTTTGCGTCGATGTCTGGCGCGCTCTGACTTGGGCGTAACAAGCGCGTACCAATGCATTCCGCGTACGCCGGAGTACGCCGGTTCCTTACGCGCTTACTCCGGTTTACGTCGTTGCGCGAGTACGTCGGCTTTACGCGTGCGTGCGGTTGGGACTTTACCCTCGGGTTGTGGGTGGCCAGGCCGCGGCCGCTGCCTGCACGCATCAACAGGGACGCCCGCTGCCTGCAGCGGCATGCGGCTTGACTGTTGCAATTTGGCGGAGCGCCTGCTCTAACACGGGCGAAAGGACTCCCCTAAATGTGCTGACTGTTCGGAACCGGAGACTCTGGAGCACCTGCTCTGCTACTTTCCCCACCACGCGGTGCAAAAAGCAGAGCTCAGCCGAGTGCTGCAGCGTCGAGGCCTTCCCGACGCCGACATGGAGGACCTCCTGTTCCAGAAGGGGCCTGCGGCAACCCATCGGGAAGCCTTGTTTGTTTATTGAACTTTTGACAATAAGAAATTGCCAAGGTGCTGAAGCAAAAAGCCACTGTAATAGTCGCCTGACTAGGCCCCTAGCACTTGACAGCGCCAGCGATGCATGAATAAATGCAAATATGCACACACCCTTTTAGCGTAATTAACAGAAATAATACATACTACAAAGACATAAAACTCAAGACAGATACACGCTTTTCTTGAAGACGACCAGCCTCACGCAGCGGCTGTAGCCCGGACTGCAGTGACTGACTGATGTGCCCGGGCTGACATACCTATCTCTTATTCTTTATCTTCTCTCTCTCTCTCTCTCTACATCCCTTCCCCCGCATTGGGTTGTATGTAGGTGAGCCCCCTGCCGAGCTCAAAATAATATCCCTAGTGCACTTCCCTTCCTTTTCCTTTCCCGCAAACTACACCACCACCACCACCAAGCTGGGCCAATTTTTTTAGTCGTAGTAGTTTTTAACGTGTATTAGTTATTTGTTACCGCAAGTACTAAGCACGCCTTTATTTTCAATCAAAAGAAATCTGCCAGTACCAGTTTTGCACTGATGTTTTACCTCTAATGCACCTAATGTTTTCTTTTTGCACAAAAATGTTGACAGGCATGAAGTACGTCTTCAGATTAGTGTTTCGGAAAGGTTATGGCTGTTTAAACTTCACGTTCAAGAAATATTTTAACTTTTGGCCGGACGGCTGAATCGAGGGACAGGCAGACGGACCAAAATTTTCGTGCTTAAGTATCTTAAGATAGGCTATCGTCTTTGATATTTACCATGGAAGCCGCACTTTTACGCTGGTGACTATTGCGTCGCAGGGTGAGAAGAGCACAATCGATTCCCGTTCGCGCCCGTTCGTGCGCCACCTCCCTAGCGCTCCCGACGGGCGGTTTTTAAAGACGATAGTCTTTCTTGGGCTACTTAAACCCAGAAATTTTGGTCTGTCTGTCTGTCTGTCTGTCTGTCTGTCTGTCTGTCTGTCTGTCTGTCTGTCTGTCTGTCTGTCTGTGACTCGATTCAGCCACCCCGCCAAAGTAAAACAAGGCCTGCGCAATAGTCTTTAGTCACAGCTAAATCTACCCGTCTAAGTCCGGTGTAATGTTCATACTTGTCAACATTGTTGAACAAGAACAGGACGTTACGCAAATATAAGAGAACAAATTAATACAGAAGTGATATTTGCAGTCTTCCTTTATAAAAAATCATGCATGCTTGATTTTTGCAAAATTAAATACTTCATCAACTGTAGAAAAAAAAAATCACTCCGCCGTCGCCTGCTGTCGCCCGCGTCACAAAAGCTTCAGGCGCCATTTCAAGAAATCAACCGGCAACAGTTACGAAAGGTTCCACTAGATAGTTCCACGTTCTGCTTGGAACGCACGTGGAGTAGGACAACTAGGTTCTATCAACGTTGAAATAAGGCGCCTCGATTCACGCGTGTCTCCTCCTTACGGCAGCGTTGGCATTGAGACACCCGGCCTGGAGCAGTGGAACGCGGTAAATTTAAAATGATTTAAGCAAACCTTTGGCGTCTTTACCTTGGGAGGAGCGCGACGCAAGAGGAGCAACATGAGAGGTGAGTGGGAAAGTGAACGGAGGCATTTACTTGGCAAAAGGCTCGATAAAAACTATCGTGTTTTGTCGACATTTGCAACGAAAGGAGCCAATACGCGGTGTTGCGACCGAGTGGGGGCACCCGATCCGATCTCCGTGGCCTCCGACATACGAGTGGTAGCGTGTATGATGCGAGCGGCCAGCCGCTGTTGCAGCCGTGAAGAAGTCCAGAAGCCGTAACCTAACGTAACTGTTTACTTCATAGCGAGAGGTGAGCCGAAGCCAAAGAACAATGCCCCGACGGGCGAGGTTACAATACAGGACTCGAGCAAAGCGACAGCATCGATTCGCTGCTCTAACAGGAAAGGTTTACAGCGCTTGCGGGGGTCTATTTATACCCAAAAGCGGTAACGGTCAAACGCCAACAAGCGGGAACACGCCACGAACGTCACCGACACACACAACGCTCTTTCCAGAGTTTGTAACCTCGGCGCACGTTGAGTCCGAGAGAGGGGAGAGAGGAGGACTCCGCTGAGTTCGCGAGGCCTCTGTGTCCTTGAAGAGCGTGGAGACGAGCCTCGCCGGCAGCCGCCGAAGTTTCGAAATGCGCCGAAAGCGAAGCGTCTGAGCCGGGCATGGAGGAAAGAAAACGTTAGGAGAGGCCCTGACGTCACATTTGTTAAGCCGAGTCCCGCCATGACTTGAGCCCACGGAGCCCAGCACTCTATCCCATCATCCTTTGCTGTCTCCGGTTTGATTTGACTAACATGGCGTCGCCCTGCCCTCCCGCTTCGAAGCGAAAACAGCTTCGTCGGTAATTCCTCGGGGTGATATCATGTTCTAAGCTGTTGATTTCGCCTTCAATTTGCCCATTCTAACCCTCACCCAAAGTTTCAATCGAAAAACGGCCTTCGTTTTTGAGATAGAAGGACGATTTTTCAGCTCTTAAGCCTGGCAAAGTAGCGTTTGTCGTCGTCATAGCAACAGGCTCGCGGGATGGCGAATGCAGACGACGGGAGCATTGTTTGGGGTCGTACAGCACTGCGGTCTTTGCGCGCTACGTCTCAGCAGCGATAAATTTCACTTCACTTCACAACGAAGAAACAAAAAGTGAGCAAAGAACGAACTGTGGCTCTCGCCAACGCTGAGCGAAGGGGATTTTCCCGGCAGGTCACCGGCGGCGGCAGCGGCTCACTCCGCCGATCTCGACGCGACGTAAGCGCCGCTGCGGCCGGGGTACGAGTTAAGGCCGCCTCCAAAGGCGGAGTTATCAAACTGGCCTAATCTAAAAACGTTTGTCGTAGCGACTGCGCTGGTTTGCAAGCGTAGCGAGGCAGCGACATACCAAGCGCCTTAAAAAATGTTCCGTTCTATTTGCCCAAATTTGGCCGCTGCAGTTGTAAACAAGTAAGCAACATTGTCCATGGGCTCAAGAAAAATGACGTAACTTCCTCCACACTTTTCGCAATGCATTGGGATGATAGGGGCCTCTCCTGAGTATTCTTTCCTCCATGGAGCCGGGCTTGTCGAAACTTGTCCCCGACATGGTGGCGCCTGTTTTCAAAGGCGCACGCAGTGGCTTCGCCGCACAGCCGAGGAGTGATGCGGGAAAGTACGGCGGCGCTGGCCGATTCGTAACAGCTTCTCCGCCGGGGGTCCGAGATCCCGATGGATAAGGGTCTTCAACCGTTGTCCGGACGGATGCTTTCGAAGTGAAGTGCTCGGCAGACGCTGAACTCCAGGCCAGGGCTGTACGACACTGTGCTGGCGCTTCACCGGGCCGGTCACGGGAGGAGTAGTGGCTCCCCAAGAACGTCTCTGGCTTGGTCAGGCAAGCAACAGAACAACACAGGAAGACACAACCGCATCGCAGGCAAGTGCGAAGACAAATCCACACTGAAGATCTACCAGGCTTTTAGTTGCGATAAAATACGCTAATAACTAACTACACTAGTTATAGTTTAGCCCAGCAGTACTTTAGACAAGTGAACAAACTTGAAAGTTGACATTTCGCGTGATTGGAAATGTCCCACAAAAAGAAACGTAATCGTAAAGGGCGAAACCTGCTCCAGGAAAAACAATGAATTTGAGAAAGTCAGGCGTCTACAGGCCACTTCTCGCGCAGAGAGCTGCGATTTGAGCTCTCGTCAATGCCCTGAGCTTTTCCCCGTCTGTACCGCACTTTAGGTGCACCCGTTCTCTGAACGCTGCTGCGACCGCGTGAAATGACACCGGTCGTCTTGTTCGACACAGGTGGAGCGCGCGGAGGAGCGAGCGATATTTTCCAACGTTCAAACGAGAGGCGCGCACTCCTTCTCGGAGGCGGCGTTCCCTTGACGCGATGCGAGCTCATGGCTTTGCCCCTTCGCGTGCCCACACTGAAACACGCGCCACAAGTACGCGCGGAAGTTTTTTCTCTCTCCTCGTTGCTCGCCTTTTCGCGAACGCGTTCGGCAAGCGAAAATGGGAACGCGTTCACGTTCTCTTCTCTAGGGTGATCGGTTCCCGACTTCGGCTCAGCCGCAGTCGACACCGCAACCTCAACTAGCTCAGCCGATGTTGCCCTATCATCGGGAGCATCAGCTGGGAGTGACAAGGCCACGAGGAGCTCTTTAGACACCTCGTAACTTCCAACAGACCCTATCTCCTCATCCCTCGCGTTTTCAGCAACAGCCTCGGCACGCGAAGGCCGAAGTGTTTTGCCGTTCTCCTTTCTCACTGCCAGAACTACACTACAACCAGGCTGCTCTGTCTCAAAAGACGGCTCAGCCGCCCCAGCCACCTGAATCTCTACGAGCTCGGCTCGAGCTCGAGGTCAGTTACCTGAGCTGGTGGCAGGACGGAATCGGCTTGCTCAGTGGCGAGATCGTCACGACTCCCAACTGAACCGTGCAAATTGTTCGCTGTCTCGGCTGCAGGCTTTCCCACCACGTCGCTCGTTTCTGCACTACCGTCCGAAAGAACAACGTCTGTTTCAGCGGACTCGTGCGGCCTCTCGGTAACCTCATCGTTTACGCATTCCTGCGAAACGTCGCTATCTCGCGAAGTGTTCACGTTCACGTCGGCAGCCGTTCCCAAGGCCTCCCGCGAATTTGAACGGTCCGAACACTCCACCGAGATCTCCAAAACAAACGCCGACGCATTATCGCACTCAGTGGACACGCACTGCCCTCTGCCGCCTCTGCAGACGGTCTGAGCTAATGCGCCTTCGTTGCCTTCGTTATCTCTCTCTCAGCAACCTTGTCGCGCTGCTGGGCCGCAACCGTCGCCTCCGACTCGCGCTCCCGAGCGCCTGCTACTGGCAGCGCTGGCACGGTGCTTTCCTCGACAACGAGGTCTTTCTCGAGCAACAATTCTAATTCGGGCTTCACTTCTTCCTGCTCGAGTTGAATTTCATGCTCTAGGTTCTTGTTCTCCCGTTGGAGTCTCTCTCTTTCGAGCTTCTTTCTTTCCCTTCGGATTCGCTCGATATCGAGGTCGTACCATCGCATCTTTTCTTCGTGCTGTCGTTTTCTTTCCTCGCGTTCCTGTTTCTGCCTCTCGAGCTCCTGCTTTTTTTCCTCGTGTTCCTCACGCTGGCGCTCAGCCTCTGCAGCCTGACGTTTAGCGGTCTCCTTGCCATTTATCAGCTCAATGCACTCAGACAGCTCCTCATCGTCAGCCCCGACAGCGAGTATATCCTGTATCAGCTCTGGCTCTCTCAGCGCGTCCGTAACATCCAAGCGCAACTCTTTTGCAAGCTCCAACAACTGCGGTTTTTTCAACGCTTTCAAATTCATGGCCGGTCTAGAGTACTGCTTTACCACTGCTCCAAAAATGTTTTGCGCGAATAACCCACGCGACAAAAACACACGCCCTACCAGCTTTCCTCAGAAGACTGGTAAAACTCAGTGAAGAAAAGTCCCGCACTCACCCTTGACCGCCGTGAATTCTGCGAAGTCCGAAGCCGCCTTGACGTCCGTGGTGTTGGGTCTCGCACCGCTGGCTTCAGGTGTTACGAAGTTGCCATCCGACCGCTGCCAACCAGTTGTCGCAACCGTGTCATCCCACCGCCAGGCCTCTCAAGCTTGGACGTTCCCTGTCTTCCCTATAGGCGGCGTAAAAATCGACGCCCCTAAAGCGCTGTTTTCGACCATCAAGCCCACCAGACGGCGCAGGCAAAACGTTACTTTTGGTATAGAATACAAAACATTCATTCCGTGACTCAAAGAGCCCACACAGTTCGCTTACAATGTGTTATTTAAAAATACTATTAACAAGTTCCGCATCAAACATCCGTTGAGCAAAAATGTGCGCAACTTTTTACGAACAGCCGACTGGTGCACCACCTCGTTTCTGAATTCGCAACCACAAAGCCGCCAATTCAAATTGAAACCGCTGCAACGGCCGACCGTTTCAATGTGCGCGGAGCACCGGTTTCGTGACTGTTATTGCTGTTATGTGCTTTTGCGTCCATCAGTTGTTGAGAGGACTGTCAAAACACGGGAATTGAGTGCTTGTGGAATGACAAATGTGGGAAATTCCGCATCGGAAGGCAGCTGTCGAGGCCAGAATATTCGATTCTTCCAACAGAAGGTGAGTGTTATGCACTCCGCTAGAAAGACGGTGCAAAGGAAACCGTTGTCGCCGTCAATACTTCATTTGTGCCCTTCGTTCGAAATCTTAGCGCAAGTGAACGAGTTGTTATGGCAAAAAAAAAAAATGTTGTCACGAAAGCGACGTACAATTGCAGCGATCGAAATGAAATGATGTCCTGGCCTCTGTAAACTTGCGGATGTCAATAAACGATTTGTTCTCACTTGCTGCTCACTGTGGTCTGTGCCAGTCGAGGCCATCTGGTCACCTGGCGTAACATCACTTCACTAGCGCGGCGCAAGTAAACACGCGACCAGCGTGCCAGCCAGGAGCCAGCAGGAGCAGCCACGGCCGGACTCGACGCCCCTTTCGCGCGCGGGAGGAGGAGAGTCGAGTCCGGCCGTGGAGCAGCGAGCCGGCGGCCGCCGTGCGAGGGCAGCCATGTTATTAAGGAGCTCAAGCGGCCTGTGCAAAAAGCATCCGCCATGTTTACAAAGCCGTGTTTACAGCGCCATCAAGCGGGCGTACTGGGTAGTTCACGACGCCGCCACTACGCTTTTTCTGGCACTACAGGCAAAGCTAGACCTTTGCTTCTCTAAAATCCTCCCTGTTCTGTGCCACCGCTGCCACCAGTTGTCGCAACCGGGAAGGCCGACTGCAGCAGGAAAGATGTCCAGAGCTGATAGGCCAACGTAACTGTTTACTTCATAGCGAGAGGTGAGCCGAAGCCAAAGAACAATGCCCCGACGGGCGAGGTTACAATACAGGACTCGAGCAAAGCGACATCATCGATTCGCTACTCTAACAGGAATGGTTTACAGCGCTTGCGGGGGTCTATTTATACCCAAAAGCGTTAACGGTCAAACGCCAACAAGCGGAAACACGCCACGAACGTCACAGACACACACAACGCTCTTTCCAGAGTTTGTAACCTCGGCGCACGTTGAGTCCGAGAGAGGGGAGAGAGGAGGACTCCACTGAGCTCGCGGGGCCTCTGTGTCCTTGAAGAGCGTGGAGACGAGCCTCGCCGGCAGCCGCCGAAGTTTCGAAATGCGCTGAAAGCGAAGCGTCTGAGCCGGGCTTGTCGAAGCTTGTCACCGACATGGTGGCGCCTGTTTTCGAAGGCGAACGCAGTGGCTTCGCCGCACAGCCGAGGAGTGATGCGGGAAAGTGCGGCGGCGCTGGCCGATTCGTAACAGCGGCCAGTTTTTCTTCCGGAGATCGCGCGACTCTACCCATTTTTCGAACATTACAGGAAAGACCGCCAAGCGCTCTCGTCTATATATGCGCCCTCCTCCAAACCATCTACTGGAAGCATGCTCTATAGTGTTGGCCGACTCCTTTCCTTCTCTCTACCCATTTGCGATTGGCGCCCGCTCCCCTCTCCCCACCCCGCTGCTCCTGTGCTTGGGGCTTGCTCTCCCCATCTCTAGGCTATGCCCTCTCCACATCGCTTCACCAGCGTTACCACGCCTCGTCCCATAATAGTCTCGACCAAGAGCAGCTTTGCTTTTAAAAGACAAGACCACTTCTGGACTCTGCAAGCTGGTCACTCGACCTACGGACCACTATGAGTCGAACTCACTTGGGTTCTATGGGAAACACAAGTGAGTTCCACACACAGGTGTTCACCCCTGTTCCCGAGGTAACCCAAGTGCTTTGCTCCCGCTCAACTTTAAATAGAACTGGGTTTCAGAACCCTGTACGATTGCAAGAACGCCGGTTTTGGATCATTCCCAGGGCGTCATTTTTATCAGTGCAACGAGGACTTCCGCAGTTCAACACGAACTTTCTCAGGTTTATGCGTTCCAAAGTAGGAGCATACCCGACGCTTGAGAATTCGCGGTGGTTGACGTGAACATCCCCTGCCACTCTTCAGCGCAACAGATCTACTGCATATCTGAGCTTCATGTTGGCAAAGGGAGTGATAAGGTAAGCCGCGCACCCTCTAACCTTAGTGCACCTGCCCTGATACCTTAATTGTCTCAGTGGCCGAATGACCTACCAAACATTATTCTATAAAAAATTCTTGGCGCTTTAAAGTCTGCTTACGCACTTTGAAGACGAAGGCCTGGTAATTCTCATCTGCCAGAGCACACAGTTTGAGGAAGGCGCAGAAGCCTCCAAGAAATTGTTTTCAGGCCAATGTATATAAATTTAATAAATCCATAACCGAGTTCAGGAGCGTCAAAGACGGACTACGAATTTGTACGCGACTACGACGACTGCACCCACACTCTCGGCGTCTCCTCAAAAGACGGCCCATGTGGCATTTTCGCCTTCTGACTGCCTCAGCTGATCGGACAGGAGCGAACTTTGTGTACCAAGCGGAACGGGGTTGACCAGGGCTTTTTAGTTGCCCGGGAAGGCGTGGAAACTTTATGGCACCAATAATATCACTATCAACAGTGCTCGTAGTCGAGTCACCGGCTCTCCATCGAGCTGTTTCACCTTTCTTATCCCGCAATCTCGTAAACAGAACCACGGGTATATGGCGCTCTCCAAAGTTTCGAGCAGCCCTGCGCTGCGGTCCTTATTACCAACTGGTGACAGAAATTCGAGAATTATTCCACCAGGCCGTCATAAAGGAACCTAATATTTTATTTCAGGCAGTGGCGGTCCCAAGGGGGCGGGGGCGAAAGGGGCGATCCCCCCCCAAAGAGGTCCTCGGCTTTTTATTTCTAGTTTTTTTAAGCATTCCACTTGCGCGAGGTTAAATCCCACTTGTGCGAGGCCGCAAACGTGTTGCGACCGTCAGAAATGCGGGCTCTAGCCAGCCGTTGCACCGCCTAAGGGGCGCCAAAAACCACTCTGTCGCTAAGTGATTTGTGCGTTGACACGGCATACGCGCACACGCCTGCATGGTTATCACCTCCTCCGCAAAATTGGCGCAAGAAGGGGAGCGGTTCTTTATTCGCCCCCCCCCCCCCCCCCCCTCCCCCCCCCCCCCCCCAAAAAAAAAAAATATCTCTGGGACCGCTACTGATTTTAGGGGCTTCCAAGTCACTGTGGAATAACCTGCAATGTTTTGGCTGATGCAGCTGCCCGGACAAGCCACGACAGTGATTTAAGGACCATCTTGCTTCCGCTTTCAAGGACCGATGCCGCTAGGGTGCTTCGTCAGTTTGCGTACAGGACCTCTATTGTTCAGTACCCTCTCTTTCATCCCCTGAACACCCCTTCCGTAGTGCCGAGTAGTAATACGGGCTCTAAGCCTGGATAACCTCTCGGCCTTTCCGTTCGTTTTGTTTTCCTCCTCCTTCTCCACGACGTCGCAGCCGTTGGTCTCTTCCCTTATTTGAAGCGGGGACTGACCTATTTTTGTGAAGACATCTGCGCTTAAACCCATACTCACATGTGCAGATATGACACTTTCCCACACTCCAATGACATTGCTACATTTAATCAGCAACCGGTCAAACTGCGGCTTAGGCGTGTCTCACAGTGGGCCCGAAATTGGCTGATTTGGTCCGAGAAAATGAGTTTTCGCCCGATATTCTGTGGTTAGTGTAGCCAGACCCTTTATCATTTTTTGCCACATTTCGGCATGGTGACAGAAAGAGATACTAAGGTTCGCAACGCTCGCTGTCTTTTACCGAACCCTTGGTAAGGACGGGTTTTCCTGCTCGATCGATCAAACACGAACGATATCAATTGAAAGATTAAAAGATTTTACTTCCCCAGAAGTGCGACGATATAGGCTGGGACTAAAGGCTACAAAAGCCTGACAGAGGCCCCAGCCTCCTTTGGTACAGCACAACGAGTAAGCAAAATTGACAAGCTCGAAAAAATAATGATTGAGTAATAAAAAAATACAAGCAACATGTAAAGCACCAGACAACAAAGAACAATAAGGGAAAGGTACAATAAAGTACGTTATAGTACATGCGAATAAAGTAAACTAAAGTTCAAGTGGACAATCAGAGAAGAACTATGATTGCGTTTTAAAGATGAGAGTACATGACAATAAAGTAAAATAAAGTTCAAGTGGACAGTCAGAGAAGAACTATGGTTGCGTTTTAAAGACAGACACAACAACAAAACCAGCTCATTGTACCAATTCAAGTATAAATTCTTACTCAAGAGGTATTCTTTCACCTGTGTTTTAAATTTGTTTCTATTGTATTTCAAATCAATCTCGCCTACTGTATCTGAAATCAATCTGGTCTCCAACTTTGTTTATTATGTCGTTGCGCTGAGCCTGAAACAGAAAAGACTGCCTGCCGTAGTTTGTTGGTAATGTCGGTGTGGTTTGAAATATCTGAAAGAGTACATACTTTTAGTGTCGTTATATTTACTCTGAAGATTTTCTTTGTATGTAACTTGTGAAAGCTTCATATAATAAATTTGGTCAGCCTTAATCATACTGTACTCAAGAAATAGTGGACCCGTCCTATCGGCATAGTGTCCGCGAAAATTGGCAAATATACGAAGCACCCTTTTTTGTAAGACGATCAGCAGTTTGTAATTTGTTTATTTCTTACAGTTGATTCAGTTATTCACAGACTGACAAACGTTGATTGATTGATTGATTGATTGATTGATTGATTGATTGATTGATTGATTGATTGATTGATTGATTGATTGATTGATTGATTGATTGATTGATTGATTGATTGATTGATTGATTTATTGATCTATTTTAACAACGAAGCTGCATATCCCTTTCCCCCAGTGGCCAAATCGCTGCAGGTTCGGCTTTGGCTCGGCAACGTTTTTAAAGACTATAAGCCTTTCGTGGGCTACTTAAAGGCCAACTGCACTCAAAATTTCGACCTCTTGAAAACCCTATTTTCGTGTAGTCTGCTCAAAAAGGAAGCAACACGCAAAATACAACAGATGAAATACGCGCGTGGACGCCGCAAGCGGTCAGCAAAAATCGACGATTGTGAAACCGCAACCGAGGAGAGCGCGGCCATTGCAGTGACGTTGCAGCCGTCCAGCGAGCGGTCGGACAGTCACCAGCTCGGGAGAAAGTTTGCGCGCAAGCTCTACGCGCTCACGGGGCAGCGAATGTGTGAAGCGTGCGCAGCAGCGCTCGACCGGTTCTCCGGCTGCGTGGCTGGCCAGAGGAAGAAGCCCCCGTCGGCTGGAACGTTTACGCGATCCGCCGGCAGGTGCAGCGTGGTCTGCGGCGGTGCTTTTTTAAACGCTTCTGACTGATTAACGAGGCAGTTCACGGGGCTACCACTCGTGTAACAGCTGATTTGGGGGTACTTACTACGCATTAAAAATAAATTCGTGTTGAGGTGAAATTTGAGTGCGGTGGGCCTTTAAACCCGAAATTGTCTGTCTGTCTGTCTGTCTGTCTGTCTGTCTGTCTGTCTGTCTGTCTGTCTGTCTGTCTGTCTGTCTGTCTGTCTGTCTGTCTGTCCCTCGATTCCTCCGCCTGGCCACAAGTTAACGAATTCATGAACAAGAAGTGTCTTCGTGTTTAACAAAAACAAAACAAGAACTATTAGATCTGGAAGGGAACTTCGTACTTGTCAACATTGTCCAGCAAAAAGAAAGTATAAAGCATATTTGAGACCGAACGTAAATGCATAATTGATAAAAATAGACGTGGCTTGATTTTAAATACAATGTTTTGACGAAAATATGCAAAAAAATAGCTCACGTCATGCAGTGGCGGTCCCAAGGGGGGTGGGGGCGAAGAAGGCGATCGCCCCCCCCCCCCCCCCCTTCCCTCCAAACAAGTCCTCAGCTCCTTATCTTGTGCTTATTTTTAAGCATTCCACTTGCGCGAAGTTAAATCCCGAACACCTTCTGTGCCATTGTGACCGCTTCATAACGCCGAGGCAACAGCTCTCCACCACACTTCGCCGACTCGACGACCAGCCCTTTACAGCGCAGACAATTTTGCGTCATAGGCGTTGTCCGTCACAGGCCGAAAAGGATATAAAAGCCTTACTGCTCTTTTTGAAGGACACGGGCCTGTCTGAACGATTGTAGGGACATTACTATAGTGGAGTGCCCTTAGTTCGCCAATTTTATCAGTGGACCGTATTAGTTTTGTGTATTTTATGGTTGTGTGCGTTGTTTGTACCGCCTTTCTAGTTGCCTGGTCACGCCTTGTGTTTTTTCTACTTTTCTTTCTCTCATTTTCTCCTTTAATATGTACCGCTGTCCTTTCTTTCCCTTTCATTTCCCGCATCCCTTCCCCTGAGTAGGGTAGCCAACCGGACAGTATTCTGGTTAACCTCCCTGCCTTTCCTGTACTATTCCTTCCTTCCTTCCGCTTGAGCAAGACTGCAAACGTGTTGTGACCGTCAGAAATGCAGGCTCTAGCCAGCCGTTGCCCCGCGTAAGGGGCGCCAGAAACCACTGTGTCCAGAAACCAGAAACCAGAAACCACAAAATATGGTGAAAACGGATCGACCGTGTAACTCCCAGAATTTGTACTAAGCTGCACATTTGGGGCAGTTAGCACATTTTATCTGATAATGGCATAAATTGATATAATGGTCAACCGCAATTTAAACTCAAACCAGAAATGAGTTTAAAAAATGAGTTGACAAAATCCAAATTATGCACCTTATCTGTCTTCCACACCGAACGAGGACAAAAAGAAAGAAATCCACATAGTAACGACGAAAACGTGAATAAAAAATTGGTAATACGCACCAACTGTGCTCTGCGCTTCGCACCTGCGCAAAAATACACAATTGGCCAATTTAAGGCCCTTAATCGCTTTAATAGTGTAATTTACATCATTGTTGAAAAGAAACAAAGCAAAACTTTAAAACAATGAAATCAAACAGTGTATTGGCTTCTCAAAGCCACGTCTGGCTATAAGAAAACTCACAATGAATTAAGTGCCGTAATAATGCTTCGGATTGGTGGAAAACTCTAAATTTCTGCACTTTCTTTCTTTTTTTTTCACTAGCTGAGAAGGAGTTTCATCCATGTAGAAGCAAAAACCAATCTCCTGGAATAAAATGCTTTAGCACTAAAATAATGAACAACCGTTTTGAAACTCCAAAAAAAGAGATGCCTTCGCACAGGCTGGTGTAAAAAAATTAAAGATACAAGTTTCAATGCAAGATAACAACTAAGTACTTTTACTTTAGTGTTTTACTTGTACCCTTAGAGTGAAAGCTGCCCGTGTGGATGGCTTGAGAGCAGGTAATTAAATGAAGTATACAAATTGGCCAATCGTTATACTTACTATATCATGTCACATTCATGTGGCTATTTCGCAGCCTTTCCGAATTACCGATTAGGAAGCACACTCGATCGCATTTTCTAGGTTCTAAAATCGGAAAAGCTCCGGGTAGGAATTTCCACATGCCTCCCCAATGACTAGTCAAAAAATAGGAAAAATCTTTGTTTTAGACAGACAAAATACGAGTTTGTTTTATTCGAAAAATTTCGTGTTTTATAGTGCCCCCAGCGTTTGTCTGGCAGCAACTGATGCCGTATTCACCGAGAAATTATTCAGCCAAAATTTTTATTCTCCCTCCGAATCGTCTGTTTTCGGGACGTCAGCAATGAAGTCATTAGTGCGCGTATTCAAACGAACTTCCACTACGACATTCGGCTCTACCGCCTTGCTTGCCGCAAACCCTCCCGGATGGCGCTACCACACCAATCCAAAGACCGTCATCCGCCGTTACTTTGTTTTTGACCGTGTTTGCACCTGGCTTGTTTTTATTACTGTCGAAAGTAATCGTTTCGAGACACATGGGGTATGCTCGACAAACGGGGTCACGTAAGATAACGTTGCTTACGGCAGAAGGCCACAGTCGTGTAGGACAATTCAAAGGCGGACTGGTGTGCAGCTAAAACAAGCATAGTGCGCCAAGTGCCAACAGCAGTGCGCACCGGTACTTCTATGCTTACGTGTATTTTCGTAACTTTCATTGCTTACCGCACCATTCTGACTGCTGTAAAATGAATTTTGATTATATTTAAGCGTACATAGGCCGTTCGGCAAGCTTATGTCTAATTTGCGTTTGCATTTGCCGGTCTCAGCCTATCGCACATCTGGGCACCTATGACATCATAGGTTCTGTTGCGGAAATGAGCTAGTGGGTCGCATGGCCATTCCTTTTTTTCCTAATTATATAGCTTATTTCACCGAAGTGTCCGTTAAAAGTGGTGTCAGTATGATTCTAACGAGGCAATCTTTTTTAAAAAAACCTAACTTGTGTTTTGTCTGCATGGCCAGTTTTAGTATTAATAAATAAAAGCTTACAAAACATTGCAATCTTTTTACACATTTTTATTTGTTGCTTAGAGTTATTTTATGGTGACATAAAACACAGCTGTGGACGAGGACAAGAAAGGAGTAGACAACACAGGCGCTGACTTACAGCTACAATCTATTTTTCGAGAATTGTGGATTTTTCACATCACGTGTTATGCGCGCAAGCCTGGAAAACGACCACGAAAGAGGAAGTACTCTTGAGTCTTTATAGCCCCTATCAAATATGAAATATCAAATATCATTTCTCCTCCTGCCCTATGCACTGTTTTATGTCACCATGAATAGCCAACAACTTGCACAGGCCATACCCTTACGGAGTTGCTTTACTTCATATTTAAATATGTCAGCGCGATCAGTGCCGGACTAAGGTGGGTGCTATGGCGGCTGCTTACCCTCGCCCCTAACCTTCAAGTTGCATTTCAAAAAAAGAAAATGTCGCTGAGCGTGCTTGCTGTCCACATTGGCGTCGAAAACCGACGGCCGCGGTGCCTCAACCTCAACTCTATGCGGAAGCTGAAGGACCCGCGACAAGTAGGGACGAGCGGCCAGCCCCGCACCTCATGGGTGACAGCCTCCGCGTTCATTTCCGCAAAAGCTCCGAGCTCAGCTCCGGTATTTTCGGCGCAGAGCGTTTCTGTAACGTATTTTTAGTACACGAACATTATACAGTATAGAACTCCGCTGTTACGTTCCCGGGTGCTGCGTTTTCCTGGCTGTTACGTTGTTTTTGGCCGGTCCCGGCATACCTCCCATTGAATCCAATGTATTGAGAACCCCGCCGTTACGCCGCAAGTGTAGGACCGTTCCCGCGTGTTACGTTGCGAATTGGCGGTCGGAGCTGGCCATGGAGAGCGGCCATGTTGGCTTTTTCCGCTGCTTGGCCTGGCTTGGCTATAGGCTTAGCCGCAAATGTCGCCGGGGACTTGTTTTCGGTTGTCGCCTGCCTGTTTTCTTGGCTTAGACTCATTGTCATCGTCATTGTTGTCATCGTCATCGTCAATCGCCATCGCCATCGCCAACCAGTGTAACTCGTGTGCTTTTTGCGAACTTCTCGCATGTGTTTTTCTTTGTGTACCTGTCGCGCCGGCCGGTGAAGCGTGCGGCTGCCTAGTGCTTCCTTTTACTCATTTAACACAGGATGGCATCACGAAGGCGGAAAGCGCTTTCGCTTCAAGAGAAGTTGGACTATATCCGCGTCGTGAAGGAAAACCCTACGCGGAAAAGGGTAGACATAGCGAAGGAGCTAGGACTGACACCCTCCACATTGAATTCCATTGTAGCAAAGAGAGGCGAAATTGAAGAGAACGCCCGCGTCTTCGACGTAAAGTGCAAGCAAGCCCGCAGTTCAGAGTACACTCATCTTGATGAGGCCGCATTCACTTGGTTTAAGCAAGCCAGGGCAGGAGGAGTAAACTTCGACGGCACCATCCTGCGGGAAAAGGCTTTGGAGATCGCCGACATGCTCGGCATCGATGGCTTTACTGCATCTAACGGCTGGATCGACCGTTTCAAAAACAGGCACAGCATAACTTACCGTACTGTGAACGGGGAGGCTGCAAGCGTCGACATAGCAACCGTCGACACCTGGAAAAATCACGTGGTGTCTCTGATTGAAGGTTATGAACCAAGGGACGTGTTGAACGCCGACGAAGCGGGGCTTTTTTTCAGGGTACAGCCGGCCAAAACACTGAGCCTTAAGGGCGAGGCTTGCCACGGCGGAACGTGCAGTAAAGAAAGACAGACAGTTTTGCTGTGCTGGAACTCGGATTGTTCCGAGATGATGAAACCGTGGGTCATTGGAAAGTTCAAAAACCCGCGCTGTTTGAAGAACATCCGCCACCTGCCCTGCCATTATAGAAATAATAGCAAGGCATGGATGACATGCTCGCTTTTTCAAGAGTTCTTGAGCTACGTGGACTCAAAGATGGGCTGTCGAAACAGGAAAGTCATTCTCTTCCTCGATAACTGCTCGGCGCATCCCAAGGAGACAACGTCGCTGCGCAACGTCAAGGTTGTGTTTCTTCCGGCGAATACCACAAGTCATCTTCAGCCCTTGGACGCCGGAATAATTAAGAACGTTAAACACTTCACCCGGAAGTGTATTGTGAAGCGATCTTTGGCGAGCGTGGAGCGTGGGCAGCAGCCGACTGGTGTCACAATTTTGGATGCTATGCATTATTTAGCATCGGTATGGAGCGCTGTTACCGCCGTCACTCTTAAAAACTGTTTCACGAAGTGTTTCGGAGTGCGCGGTGGTGATGCAGCAGAAGCTGGTGAAGTGTGTGCCTTCACGGACTGCGACGAACTGAACTTCGCCATGGAGACTGTTGGCGCTAGCGGAATCGCGTACAGTGATTACGCTAGTGTGGATGACGCAGTTGTTACCGCCGCAGTGTTTTCCATCGACGACCTCGTGGCAGAGTGTGCCGGTGCGTGCTCCAGTGACGACGAAGTGGTGGAGGAGCAGCCGCCAGAGCCGGAGCCAACCTCGTCATCGGCCGTAGCGGCACTGGATTTATTAAGAAGGTACGCGCGGAGTGACGATGCCGAGACCCACATGGCGCTGCAGGTGCTTGAGAAGCTCCTTGTGCTGCTCGGACGTGACAAAATGCGCCAAGCAACGCTGCAAGATTTTTTCGAGCGCAGGTAATGAAATAAAATTCTGCACACGCTTATTTCTTTCATTTTCCCATTTCTCGGCTCTTGCGTTTCCTGGTTGTTACGTTTTTTTTCCGCGGTCCCGTGAAAAACGTATCAGCGGGGTTCTACTGTAACTGGTACGCGGACGTTTCGGTACAAAGAGAGCATACGGCCAAATTTTAGAACGCTCGTTACCACAGCTCTAAGGGTTATGCTTTCCTTCGGCAAATTTTTAACCCACCTAAACTCAGGAGGAAGGCCTGGCATGGAGAGTCTCTTTCTTGAGGTAGGCACGACAGCACCTTTATGGGATATTACTTCGCTCATTTACCTGAAAGCATGCTTCATTGCCCAACAACTCGCGGCTCTGACAACTGCGGTGAAGCCTGTAGCATGCAGGCGGCGCGCAGAGAGAACAACCGGTACTACCGCCGACGCTGCATGGCTCGCATGCGGGATAGAACGCAACGACCGGATAGCAGCTTCGTCTGCTAGACATCGCATACCCGACCGGCAGATTTCACATCGTCAGATGGACAGCTTAGCTTTTCGGACAGCTTAGCTCGCGTACCGGGATGTGTGTACATGTACCCGTCTCCGAGAGCGATGTGCTTGTGGGACAATTAAGAGGACACGGGCGGAACAGTGCAGCGAACAGGAGGAGTTTTTATTTCTACATAGATTCTCGCAGGAATCTGTGCCGCCGTCTTCTGTCTTTGAAACGACGTCTCTTTTCATGTTTTCAACGGAAGCTCGATGATGCAAGACAAGCTGGGCTCGCACGCACATCACATGCTTTTCCTATTCCGTAAAAAAACAACTTTCCGGGCACGATGCACGGACACACGAGCGCTTAGCGCGAACGCGAAGCGTGAAAACCGTGCAAAAATTCGCTGCTATTCCACTGCTGTTGCATTGTGTCCCTATGAAATTTTATCGTTGGATTGTAATCAACTGGATGTTGCCAGACCAACCACGTTTTCTTGCCAAGCCATGCATCTATGGCATTTGACCCACATCGAAGGTCTGCTCAAAATGTTAGCGCAAAAAGGTATGTTACGAGTTATTCGCAATGTTACCATTGGCTTTTATAACTAACCTTGCTGTTACAACTGCGAGACGGAACACTCCTCTTCAAAACTGACCTTAATTAAAAACTGCTTGCGCTCCTCTCTCGGCGAGAAGATGCTGAATTCTTTAGTCATCATTTCGATCGAAAGGGCCTTGCTAAGGGGTACTTCTTTTGGCGCATGAATGCGTGAATTCGCGAGTTTGAAAGTCCGAAAGGTACAGTTTAAATGCTATATATATTTGGTTAAGTTTTACCTTATTGCTAATACCTTATTTGCTCGTTTTGACCAATGTAGAACGCAGGACAGGAGCGGTTGGAGGTAAATGGGAGAGACCTCCGTCCTGCAGGGGACCTGAGCAGGATGGTGATGATGATAATGATGATGATGATGGTGAGAACGTGAAACAAGTCGTTCTTTGTTCCCATTTTGTTGCGAGTGATGGAGTGATGGAGTACGATGTGCTTGCTTTTTTATTGTATTGGAAACTAAAAACTGATCGTAGAGTCCTTGCAATGTTCAAAGGTTGCCACTGCCCACAAGTTTTGTTGAATTCTGTGCATTTTTAACTTGAAGCTTGAAGGCCCAATAAAACGTTTCTTCTTTTGAAGAAAGTGCTCTCTTCTGTTCTTTGGCCTGAACTGCGTGTCGACGAGGAACTTGTATTAATTGCTCATTGGTATTGGTTGACTATTAAAACATACGAACGTGTAAATCAGGTAATAACCGGTAAGTAACATTAGAAATGACGTAAAGAAGTTAGGTCTTCCGAACACAGAAAAAACATGTTTATTTTGTCACTGATCAGCGAGCGTAACACGCGGGCTTCGAAAAATTCAGCGTCCTAACCAAGTCATCATCATCATCGTCGTCATTAAGGCTCCAAGGACGCAATGAGCTTCGGGCCCCGAAATTTCTTAATCCTGCACTGGGTGCTCTGATAAGGCGCAATTATGCATGGGCACTGTAGAATAGGATTGCTCAGATGCAGGCATGCTCGCTTTACTAAAAGAGGGGATGCACGCGGGCAGGCTTCAACAGAGCTGCGGGGTTCGGTGTAATTTTTACATGCATTGACGAGCTGGGAAAAAAATATTACAGGCAAGAAATATCCCTGCTTCCAAGAATCCCACAAGCTTCCGTGGGCTTTCCGGCTGCTACTGAGTAGAGGCCGAAGTGAAATTGGCGTCACCTCCGCTCCACTGCGCGCTGATGCGATGAGCCCGCACGGTTCTTTCATCGCTCTTTCACTGCGCGCCGCCGCACAGGTAAGACGACAGCGCCTGTCCCGAGGAGAAAGAAATATGGCCGCCGCAGACGTTCCCGCCGCGGGAGCAGGAAAGGGAGGCATGCCGTCTCCCCCTCCGGAGCGACGGCGGCGGAGGAGGAGGAGGGTTGGGGTTCCGGGCGGCCATTGGTCCGAGCCTCGTCTCGGAGGGCGTGGCCACGAGTTCGGATGGGTGGCTTTCAGCAGCCGCCGGAACGCTGCAACGGAACGCAACGGCGGGGAGAGGGGATTTGGTTAACGAGATCGGGCAGCAGCGACGAAAGGCAAGGGCAAATTTTTCGGGACATGTATACGCACGCACACGCAAACACAAACACGCACGCAGATATTCCACCATCACCACTACCTACCTTTCTTTACCCTTCCTGCGGGGGGCCATGTTGCCGGCATGGCGATTGTTTCACTGTTGGTTGCGTCGCTTTCAATCGTTCCGCACCCCCTCGTTTCGATAGCCTCTCATCGCGGTTGCGAGAAATCGTCGCTCTTTTTCTCTCGCTTCTATTGTTGCGTGCGTTCGTGCGTCTCCCGTTCCTTTTTATCTTTAAATGGAGACGGAAATCAGAGAGCGACGCAGAGAAAGAAATCAGGAACGAAAAAGGGGTGTTCGGGGAAGCTGTTTTCGGAGAAAAAATCGGGGGTAACGAGGTGTTAAAAGTAACTACTGCGCGGAAGAATGGCTTTTTACTTCTCGTTAACGGGTGTCGTTCGAAATAAGAGCGATGGGGACCTCTTGTGTGTTTCAAGGGCTCCAAGGCGAAACAGGCCCCCCCACCCTGCGAACACACGACCTCGCTATGGGCACTCACATTAAATATAGTTTACTGAAACCGGGAGTGAGAGACTTGTTAAATAAACGTAGTAAGGAACAGCGACAGTCAAGAATGCAAATGAGGGCGTAGACGAAGTAGCCCGTCTTTTTTTTTGTGTGAGAAAATAAGAATTTCGGAATGTTAGCAAAGAAAATTTAAAAAAATCTGTGCTCTTGGTGGAATGCGAACCTACAACCTTCGGATAACGCGCTTTTTTCTACCAATTGATCTCAGCATCGACTAATCGACTATCCCTGAACGCAGGGAACACTTACGTACACATAAGTACCTACTCAAGACAAAAAGGGGGAGGGGGTTCAGTCACTCTTGTAGCCGAGTTGGTAGAGCTTCAGAGCATTGTTAACGCCCTCTTTTGCACAAACAGTAGTTTCTTATAGTTATGCGTAGTCATTACCCCCCCCCCCCTTCATAATTATACGCAGCAAGAGAACCTAGCGAAAAATAAGGAGTGTCTTGTGTGATAGTGTTTTTTTAAACTTATCTGATGTCATTGACGAGTTTTATATATGCACCCCTCATTTTTTTTAAGTTCAGCTGCTAATTTACATATCTCTGCATGTGTTCCACGACAAAAAAAAAAAGCACACGATATTGCAAGTGTTTATAAAGAGGCGTAATTTCCTTTTCTTGTGTTTTATTGACTTACTGTTGCGTGAGCATCACTCATGTGTCATTTGCCTCATTTAGCGAAACACACGCCGTCCCTAGATCCACGTGACCAAACGGCGTGGTCGGAAGCTATCGGCAAAACTTTGCCGCCTCGGGGTGTTTAACAAAAGTGCCCTGGGACTTCATATTTTGATACGACTGCTTATATAGCCCCTAAAAAAGCTGCCTTCACATCAGTGCTCCTCTACAGTGAAGCCGACTTTAAAAAATTTGGGGTGTAGCTTGGTTTTTGAAAAGTTGACTTTTTTTTCAATTTTTACATTGCAGTGAAGCTACTCATAAGGAAAACAGGTTCCTGGGTGTTTCGCGACGTCGTGCATTTAGCAACACAGAACTTAGCAACCCCAAACTTAGCAGCACAAAACGCAGCTACAGAAATCAGTTATAATAGACGCTCATTCTCGCGTCAAGGGATGCATTCTCATGATAAGAGGCAGCATAGATTCCCCCGTAGTTTGTATTTTGTTTTTGCGTGTAACCAGTGTGATGCAAGATGCAATATTTGTTGACCATAGATTCCAAATGGGCTAGGGAAATATATAAAAACATAAATTGGTGTCGACCGCAAACGTTACTATTTTGGAAGTAAGGATGGATCGTTCATACGTATTTTTTATACATCTGTAATCGCCAAGCTGTT
>NW_027526295.1:185862639-185902639 GCF_048455015.1 Haemaphysalis longicornis | reverse complement strand
GTGTGTGTGTGTGTGTGTGTGTGTGTGTGTGTGTGTGTGTGTGTGTGTGTGTGTGTGTGTGTGTGTGTGTGTGTGTGTGTGTGTGTGTGTGTGTGTGTGTGTGTGTGTGTGTGTGTGTGTGTGTGTGTGTGTGTGTGTGTGTGTGTGTGTGTGTGTGTGTGTGTGTGTGTGTGTGTGTGTGTGTGTGTGTGTGTGTGTGTGTGTGTGTGTGTGTGTGTGTGTGGTGTGTGTGTGTGTGTGTGTGTGTGTGTGTGTGTGTGTGTGTGTGTGTGTGTGTGTGTGTGTGTGTGTGTGTGTGTGTGTGTGTGTGTGTGTGTGTGTGTGTGTGTGTGTGTGTGTGTGGTGTGTGTGTGTGTGTGTGTGTGTGTGTGTGTGTGTGTGTGTGTGTGTGTGTGTGTGTGTGTGTGTGTGTGTGTGTGTGTGTGTGTGTGTGTGTGTGTGTGTGTGTGTGTGTGTGTGTGTGTGTGTGTGTGTGTGTGTGTGTGTGTGTGTGTGTGTGTGTGTGTGTGTTCTTCCTCCACGACAACATTATGGAATTTTCTGCAATAAAAAGCTGTAACAACAGTGTTTGCAAAATAAGTTTAGAGTGACAGCACAGCATAAATAAAACTCCCCATAAGATTTTCTGCAGTTTGGGGCCAACCGAATTCTTGTATAGAGCTGCCTTCCTTGGATAGTGAGAGTGTGCCTTTTATTTGGAGAAAACTACAAAAATAATGAATTATACCATCGTAAACACCGGGTAATTGTTTTAACGGAGCTGCATGCCACAAAAAAACGCTAATTAAACTATAATCTTGCCGTAAATTTAAAAAACCGTGTGCAAATGAATTCAATCAGTTGGCTGCAAACAGGTGTTCCCTGAACAAGGTATTAAACAAAAAATATAGAAATGTTCAATTTTTATTTTTTTGTTTAAAAATAACTGACAAAAATCAAGTACGGCACTAATCTAAAAATGAAATCACTGCGCTAGATTGTCATCCATAACCCACGTTATGCGGAAATAAAAATATAACGTCGGTTCTAATAAGTCAAGCACCCGATGATTCAGTCGCCGAAAAGTTTTCGCACCGAAATGCCCGCGCCGAGACGTTTTGCACCGAAATGACTTGCACCGATCACAGTGCGACAATCCCAACGCTATCAACTTTTTGCTGCACCTTAGATTTAGTGTGGCGATCGAAGCCTGACTCATGAGACAAGCTGATATCATGACCTGGTCGTTCAGTTGGTCAGCTGAACGAAAAGAAAGGTGCAACACAGTTAAGCGGAAGTCCGGAAGCGGAAGTCCGGCTCCGCAAAGCAGTCCAGGGGAGTCGGTGAAAGCTGCCGACGACGACGACGACGGTGGTGGTGGTGGTTGTGGTGGTGATGATGATGACGGTTATGATGCTGATGATGATGATTTCTATTGGTATGCACTTTGTAGCGGGTGATGACGCGTCATCTTACCAAAACAACGTGTGTACCTATGTTTTATACTCTTCGTTTAATACTAGCGCGGCTATTTAGGGCAGGCATAATTTTTTTTGTTACAGGTGGTGGCTGTCCTATGCAATATTCCCCTCTCTGCTTTTCGTCCGCCAGCATTCTAATCTTTTTTTGTGTGTGTGTGGCTTTGGCAGCCCTGAATTTACCTCCCTCTGTGCTACCATTAAATCTTAGCGCTTCTGGAAGCCGAATATTTACCTCATGTAAATTTGGATGGATGCACTCGCATAGTTTCTAGATTCCATTTTTTTTTTTCTGCAGGCCATGCATGCCCCATCATTTTGTGTATAGTTCCCCACAAAGCTCTTCGTTCGAAAGCAACCTGCTCTAGCCTCAAAAAGCAAAGCACTACCTTTGTAATTATCATAGAAATTTTCCTTTCTGATGTCCACTTCGGCTAACACCCATTGGCTAACCCATCGGATAACACCACCACCTCGCGGCGCGTTGCGGAGTTAGCCAAATTACATGTTTCTGCTGGGGGGGGGGGGGGGGGGGGGCGCCGAATGGGACCGCCTGAAAAACAGCGCGCCGCCGGCAGGCGGTCGCGGAGGCCATGGCACAGCTCTGGCTAACTTGTCGTACCAGATCGACACACTAGAAAAGTGGCGAAGTAAGCGTAGAGATAACTATGCTATGAATAAGGGTCCAGTGGTGACGATTCCCCTATCAGAAGCAGATTGTACTGGTTTTTTTTTCCGGAACTTCCGAACCTATAAAACCATTGTTCTCCTGACCTGAACTCCGGCCCTGTATTCTTCATGATGCCAGCAGCACACACAAAGCGATGTATGGCGAAAAACACACGCCCAGTATGTTCCATATTAAAATAATCCCAACGATCCCTGTAGAAAATTTTTTAACACAATCTGAGCGAGTTTGCACACATAACTTGAATAATAGAAGATATTCGTTGAAGAATAAAGGGTCAGGGTGACATTGTGTTTTAATATTATGAGTTCGAATGAGATTGTGGGGTTCAGGATATACTACACTGTTCTGTATGAGACCTACGTTTGTAAACGCACAGCATGCTTTTCTTACAAATCTAGTCATCAAGAAATTCCCCGCATTTCCCCGAGGGGAAGAATGTGAAAGTGCGAATGCACGAGTTGAATTTGCGCGGTTCGGTAATGTTCGCGAAAGAGAGATCACACACACACACACAACTACAAAGAAAGAAAGATGCATTTATTCACAGACACCTATTTGTGTTGTCGTTGTACTTGATTGCTAGAGCGGATCTCAGCTTTGAAATTTCGTGTCAGTACTCCTTTAAGCGGGTGCATTAGCCCTTCTCACGCCCGATTCCTGGCCAATCCCCCACGTGGGTATGTGCCATGTCAGCGGCCAGGCAGCGCGCGCCCATCTCCCCCCGTTGCTAGGGAAGACGAGGAGCGCGCGCACCCGCAGCTGTTGCTATGCGGACTACGGCGGCGGACGATTCAGGCTCGCTTAAGAAGTGCATTCGCACTTAAAAACTAATGTAGGCTATAAAAAAGCCCGCGCAAAGTTAACATGTCGGTATGGGTAGGGATGTTAGCCATCTATGTCGAGAATCAGGTCATATGCGGAAGCATTCGACTTGGTGTCACGTAAAGAGTTAACGAAGGGATTAGATACAGTAGAAGGCATTAAGCATTAGCTTTTACAGCGAAGCTGTTAGCAACTCGGTGGTCGAAAAATTTCGCGTCGTTAACAAATAACCCAGGCACGTCCAGCAGTTCTCGCCCAAGACGCCGATCGCATGCGTCACGCTAGGCTGGACCAGGCATTTGGCCGCCAGAGAAGCCCAGCGCAATCTTTCTTTGCTATCGGGCATACAGCATAAAGCTCAGTATTCGTTAAAAACATCCCCCTCGCGAGGGGCACGATCAAATGCAGAGCATTTCCGGGGGCGCACGACGTTAAGTAGTTTGCGTTACGTTAATGTTGTTGCACTTGTGGCAACTGCTGACGAGAGAGCGCTCGTCAGCAGTAATTTGAATGAGTCAACGATATAAGGCGCGTTCGTAGTGTCCCATTCTGTGTCGGCTTTGTGGCGCAGTGGGTAGAGCACCATGTACATTGCGTTCCGCCCGCAGGGTCGAGGGATCGAAACCGGGCGCCGGATAGTATTTTTTTTATATAGTAGGGAGGGGTGCGGTGTGGACTACGGACGTCAACGCGGGTGACATCGCGAGTTACTGAAATGCTCTGCATTTAAAAACCACAAAACAAGCATCTAAAGCGCACGATAGACGATAAGGCACGTGTGAACAATGGGACCGCTCTATGTGTTTCTGGTAAATACTATAGGTTTGCAGCTGCTCGCGAAAAGTGGGGCTGACGTCATTCGAGGGCGAGCGCATGCGCGAGGCTCTGCCGCCAGGGAAGCCAAGCGCAAGTGAAAAGCCCGCCAAAACACGATGAGGAACATTTAATACCCTCCCGCATCGGAGTGTGTGGTGGTCTACAAAAGCTTCGTTGGGCATCCACTTTCGCCGGGGGGGATGGCGGCCATTTTTTTGCCAAAATCTTCGCAGTTTGTCGATATTCCTTTCCCCGCTTTGAGTTAGACGCAGTGTTCCCCTCATGTCTATAATTCCATTGAAAGTTATTAGAAAAAATCCCGGGCCATCTCCACTAACGTGAAACCTGAGGAGGGACGAAGCATGCAGTATATAAGTGTATTCTTGGCGCCTTGCCGTTTTTGCCAACAGAGATGAAACCGTTGGGGGGTAGAGGTATATAGATTTGCTGTAAAACTACCATGTCTTTGAAGCACGAAGCGTTCTATTGCGAGGCGTATACGAGTGTCTCGGTACTTTCTTAGCACGTGTTACGAAGCGTTCCAGCACAAGGCATAAACGAGTGTCCCGGTGTTTTTTGGTACGCGTTACGTTCTAGCGCGAGGCGTAAGCGCGTGTCCCAGTGTTTTAGTACCGTGACTACATCAGACGACGGTTATGACGACTAAAACATGAGACGCCGACAGCCCGAACCCTTAAGGGGCTTCGCCCCTAAAAGTGCTTGAACCAGACCTAAGCAACACCGTCAATAGCTCTCAATCTACTGTTGGCAAGCAAACAAACCTTTTAAAGCGAACCTTGTTTTGGCTGACTCGTGCCGTCGGTGGTGGCGTACGCGGAACGTCCTGAGGCAAAGCCAACGTTATCCACGTGCTCTAATGACGACGACAACGACGATGACGGTGATGCCCTCGAAGCGTCTGGCACTGTTACGCACTCGGTGGTATTGGCCAGGGTTGGAGCGTTCGTTCTGTCCTGTTGGAGCTTGTAGATAGTTTGTTGGAGCTCGCCGTTCGCAGCTGGCGCAGGCGCTCGCGTGCGCAAGTGTCGCGCTATATCACGCCACATTGGGAGCCAATCAGCGTCGTCGCTCGCGTCACTCCACATCGTTGGTGCGCTCGCCCGCTCTCCTGGGGCAGGCAGTGCACCTCCTAGCGTGGCATGGGTAGGGCGCGCGTGGTCCGCTGCGCAGAAGAACGGGCAGCCATTGAAGAACGCAACCGTTCCTGATAACAGCAGAAAACCGATCTACAAAAAATTGCTCGCCATCCCGCCCTGCGAAAGTGGTTGTCCAGCGAAGCTGTTGTAAAACGCAACAAATTGTGATGGAGGAGGGTATGAAATGTTTCTCGTCGACTCAGCGGACTTGTCGCTTGCGCTCGGCTAGTGCCACTAGGTAAAGGCACAGAGTGTCGACACTCTTTTGTCCTAGTGTTCCGTGCCGCCGTTATGATCACTGGTCAGTTCGCATTACGTGACATCTGCTTACACTGCGACGGTTCATGGGCGCCGCCATTTTGTTGTGTATGCGTTTTAGTCGGTCAACCCTGGCAGGCTTAGCTTGTTCTCCATCCTCTGCGGCTGCGCGCGGCTGATGTCGTTCCGAACGCGAATGAAAGATAACGCGTGTAACAGTATTTCAGCAGCAGAAGTGTTTCCAAAAATGCTGCAAATGCTAGGCCTAGCCTGACTGCCTAGCCACTGTTCACAGGCGCCTTATCGTCCATAAAGCGGTTTCGATGCTTGTTTTGTAGTTTACTTAGCGAATTCCGAGCTCTATGCTGTATGCCTGATTAGCCTGACGCTGCGCTCGGCGTCTTAGGCCTTGGCGCCTTGGCATTTTTGCCCACGGAGATCGTCTTTGCATACGGCAATGAAACCGTTGGGGGGTAGAGGTTATGCAGCTTTGCTGTAATAACGTATGCCAAACATTTGCGTTCTGGTAAAGCTCAGGCAAATTAAAGAACTTCGTTTTTGGCGATGGATGGTTTTGTGCTTTCATTCAGGCATTGCTGTTTGATTCCGCCAGTAGTGTTTTTGTTTTCGTTTTGCGGTCATTGCGTTTCGATTTTGGTCGTTTTCGTGTTCACTGAGGTCAAGCTTCGTGTGCACCTATGTTTCCGGAGGGAAAGGGTTCGTTCATTATTTTTTTATTTACTCCACCGCCAGGCTTGTTAACGAACTTGCGTGACGTCAGACGTGGAAGCCAAAGCATAAAGAATGTAGATAAATGGAGAGGGGGAAAGAAGAGTAGGCACGTAGTGTCGTCCCGCCGTCAACATGAATGATTTGAGCGTCACCACTTCATGGCCTAATTTTTACAGCAAAGCTGCATATGGCTAGGATCCCAGGATCTCGCGCTGGCGGCAACAATTTACTCAGCGGCGTGGGGTGAGCGTAAGAAAAATTTCAAAAAAAAATAAAAAAATAAAGGTCCTAGGGCCCCAAGTCACCGCACCTCTGGGGCGTGGAACAGGGACAACCATGGACGTGCCGCTCGCGCATATTTTGCTTTTCGAGCAGGTCACGTGCTGTTTTGTATCAAGTGAACATTTTCACGGCAACTGCCATCTCAATGGCATTGGATACCTTCCTCGGAAAACCAGCAACGCAGCCGTCACCGGGCACGGAGCAAGTGATGCCATTTCAAGGACACCATGCATCGCAGCTGAGCATGGCCAGTGTATGCCTCTGGTTTTCGAACCCTGGGATACCGCTGAGTTGGTCTACGATATGTGTGTGTGTATATACAGGGTGTATATATATATATATATATATATATATATGCATACCACTAATTATATATATCTATATATATGTAGTGATTGGCAGTCAAGAAAACCTTGAAAAGCAAAGGGGAGAATGTGGTAGGTCATTGAAACATATAAAGAATTTGGAAAGACAGAAAGAAAGTGGAGGAAAAAATGCCCGCCGGGTGGGATCCGAACCCACGACCTCCGGAATACCGCTCTGGTGCGATGACCACTACGCTACCGACGGGGCTATTATCCCCGCCACTTTCTGGGGTATTTATGTTAAGGTAATTTTTTTTTGTTTCCTGTGCTTTGGGGGTGGTAGCCAGCGCCACTCGGACTACTCGGGGTGAAGGGGACCTTGTTTTTAACCCCCGGGCCGTGCCTCGAGTGTCTACGACATGTCGAGAGTGGTCGACCAGCGTTGAACCCTCTTAAGCTCCCTATGGCACCAAGACTACCAGAACAGAGGCCCTCGCTATGGATGTAGCGAATCAAAATATAGAAATGAGGGGCTCGTTGAACTAAGACCGAAATGATGATTGGCTGCAGTCAAGAAAACCTCGGAAAGCAAAGGGGAGAATGTTGTAGGTCATTGAAACAGACAAAGAATTTGGAAAGACAGAAAGAAAGTGGAGGAAAAAATCACATTCTCCCCATTCTCCCCTTTGCTTTCCGAGGTTTTCTTGACTGCAGCCGATCATTATTTCGGTCTTATTTCAACGAACCCCTCATTTCCTATTCTAATTCGCTATATATATATATATATATATATATATATATATATATATATATGTGTGTGTGTGTGTGTGTGTGTGTGTGTGTGTGTGTGTGTGTGTGTGTGTGTGTGTGTGTGTGTGTGTAGACAGCAATAAGAGTTGGCAGTCAAGAATGCCTCCTAACGCAAAGGGGAGAATGCGGTAGGTCATTGAAGCAGATGAAGTATTCGGAAAGATAGAAAGAAAGGGGAGAAAAAATGCCCGCCGGGTGGGATTCGAACCCATGACCTCCAGAATACGCGTCTGGTGGTATAACCACTACGCTACCGGCAGGGCTGTTTCCCCTCCACTTTCTGTTAAGGTATTTATGTTAAGGTATTTTTGTTTCTGCGCTTGGGGGTGGTAGCCAGTGCCACTCGGACTACACGGAGTGAAGGGGAACTTCTTTTGAACCCCCGGGCCGTGACTCGTGTGTCTACGACATCTAGATTGTGGTCGACCAGCGTTGAACCCTCTTAAGCTCCCTATGGCACCAAGACTGCCAGAACAGAGGCCCTCGCTATGGATGTAGCGAATCAGAATTGGAAATGAGGGGCTCGTTGAAATAAGACAGAAATAAGGGTTGGTAGTCAAGAATGTCTCGTAAAGCAAAGAATGCCTCGTAAAGCAAATTCTTCATCTGTTTCAATGACCTACCGCATTCTCCCCTTTGCTTGGCATTGTCTCATTGTCAACAACATTGTCTCAACTCACCAATGGTGTGTGTCCCTCTGCGACGAAGGGATCGGGCCACTGTACTCATAATTTGATATTGAAAATCCCCAATATCACTCAACCCGAATACAGCAAATGCAACCAGAGCGCCGGCTACGCTGGACGTTTCGCTTCACAGGGTGGAAAGACCCTGATTTTTTCGTACATTTCAATCTCACCGCGGTTTTATTGGAGGCCCAAACTATGCATATGGTCGGATCTGCCCAAGGCAAACTTGCCAGCACTCTGACACTGTGTATACGAATGAACTGTTCTATAGTACTTCAGAGAGAGAGAGAGAGAGAGAGAGAGAGAGAGAGAGAGAGAGAGAGAGAGAGAGAGAGAGAGGGGGGGGGGGGGGGGGGGGGGGCTTCAGAAGCTTAAGAAGTTTGAATTTGACGAAGGGGCAAGCTGAGGATCCCGAGTGAAACCGACCTGCGACCACTACTAAACAATTTCCTTCAGCTTTGGCCACCTCGCCTAATACAATTCAAACTTTGCTACCATGAATGCAAATTTTAGCACATCGATAGCGAAACCATGATTCCCCGATTTTTTTGCATATCCATCCTTAAAGGAAGTGACATCACAGGCCATCGTGCCCACCTATAAACGAGTTCCTCTCTTTTCCAGCCTGCACTACCGCGCACACAGCAATGCTCGGGGCGCAACCAGCCGCGCAAGACCAGCGCGTCCGAGACCTAATCATGCCTAATCCTTGCGCGAAAATCGGCCTGCAAACAGGCGAGGTAAACAGTCTGGCATGTCACCCACTCGCCGGCCTCCGTCCTCTCAAAGTCAGGGACACGTGACCGCGCGCTTGCCAATCGAGCCTAATAAAAATGCGGCCGCAGCGCAGCCAGGAGCGGCGAGACCACTGCCCTCGGAGCAGCGCAGCGCGGCTCAAACAGCGGGCTCGGCTTTCAGCGTGCGTCGGCAGAGCCCCCCCTCCCCACTTCGGCAGGAGGCTCCGCCGCCACTTCGGCTTGTGTTGTCTCCGCTGCCGCTCGCGTCGGCGTGCGTCGTACCCCCCTCCACCCCACCACTACGCCGACCGGCTGAGTTGAGCAATAGTGGCGGAAGGCCCAAAGCCGGCGAAAAACCCTCCGAAATTATGTTTACACAGTGCATTCGCCGCTGCCGCGACGCCGCTCCCGGCTGCTTCCTCTCCGCCCGAAGGAGGAATGGGGGAGCCTCGGCGGGATCACAATGCTCCGGGGGAAACTTGGCGGCGGCGCGCTCGCTCGCGGAAGCAGGGGAGCTGGAAAGTGGACGGGGGAGCTAAAGCCAGTTTGAGAAGGCCAATTTCAATATCTGCAGCCCTTTTGGCTATACTACTCTGCCGGGGACCCGCACACCTCCCTCTCCGGCGGAGCTCCACTCCAGACGCTACGCGGCCATTTTTATTAGGCGATTGACCGGTTAGATACACAAATGCGCCGGTTAGGTGTTCGCTGCGCTGCGCAAAGCCGGGAGGGGAGCCGTCCGGATTGAGATACGTTGCCCCGGGGTTGTTCTTCGCCGTGCGGGAACCACCACGAGGGTGCGGCGCTGCCACGGGCCACGGAGCGGGGGCCCGCCCCGCTTGCGGTGCGAAACAAGTGCTGTGCGCTGCACGTTTACCGCGGTGAGCTCTAGTCCCGGTCCTTATTGCTGAGCCAGTCCCCAAGTAAGCTGGTTAGAAGTGGAATTTTAAAACGCTTATTAGAAGTGACGATGGCCTCACGATAGCTTCGCCTGGAAAGTTTGACTAGAGGTGTTGGCCATTCCGGGGTCTTTTGGAATCTGCACGAACTCGAGGCGAGGGGAGTAGTAGGGGAAATTGTAGACAAAGAGCTTTGCACAATGTATTCTTAAGCAATCTTGGCACCTAAGTTTGGACATGTTACTGCAAAGCTGAGCGCCGTAGTTTCCCCTGGATACATGCCGTAACGGTGACAGTGGATGTGCTGTGCTGCGGTGCCGCCTGACTCTGCTGGGTGTTTCTAATCTTACAGCGTCGTGTAAACAAGGAGCGAGACCGTTTTCAGAGGGCTCACAGCAAGAAGCACAAGCGCGGAAAGGATAGGTTCAGGAAGAAATGTCAAGTGGCATGGTGTTACACAGAAAAAAAAGGGAACATGGTTACGTTCTCCTCGAGGTTGATGGAGAATTGGGAATCCAAAAGCTTGAAGAAATGTTGTCTACAACTGGCTTCTGGCGCACCCCACAGGAAGTCGAAGTCGTCCGAGCTGCGGCATTTTAAAATTTCCGAAGGGCCAGAATAGTCCAGAATAGTTCAGGATGGATACCCGGAGGACGGTACGCAGTGCAAAATTGGGGATAGCTACTAGAACATGTGCTTCCAGAAATGTAAAAGCAGCGCTGCTCAATTTTCACTAATTTATCGATAACTGACCAGACAAGAAGCATTCCGCGCTTTTACGACTGCACGAAGGATATAACCAGTGGTGCTCCGAGGGTAAAGTAACGAGTTGCACCCCCCCCCCCCTCTTCCTCCCTTCACATTCGCAGCAACGCTAACATATCTGAGAACCAGTACCCTGTCTTCTGGACTTAATATTTGGTGTGGCTATTTCCTCGTTTCGGATTACCTTTTATTTGTTTATTTACTTCTTCGCCCACGGAAGAATCGGTCGTATGTTATCCGATGCTTGTCCGGATTTTCGACACCCTGTGATTACAATGCTCCACGATTTTCAAACGCCGAAATTGTGCATATATATACTGTGCAGTGACCCATATCATTTTAGACATTCCAAACACTATTATGTCAAAAGTCGCAAATCCCGTTTCTAAACCATTTACAATTCCACTCGCGTCTTTTGGCAAGAGGGACCGCAACAAGTTGGTTGGTTTATCACCAGCAGTGTAAGATTAGTTTAGGAAGGCTAAAAGAGACCTCTTGAAGAATCTGGGGAGGAACTATGGGAGGCCAGTTCCTGAGCACAAGGCAAGGTACGTCTGCTCCTGCACTGCCTCCTCGCTTACATCGTCCCGTTCAGGGGGAAACGCAAAAGACCGCAGGGTTCTCAATGGCTTCGTTGGAAACCGGGTTACGTAGCTTGCGTTCGGCCCCAATATGTATGCGCATTGGGTTCGCATTCTTGTCCGACTTGTTCACGGCACGGCAGCACAGGTAATAAATAGAAGACGCACGAGATAGGAAGCACGCACTTGGCGACAACATCAGCGACTTAAAAGAAGGGGACCTACATATCTTCCAGTGTAGACAACAGCCGTCGTTTTTATGTTGCCTAATCACTGATACTTGCTTAATGGGACGCTGCAGATAAAATACAAGCTTGGTTTATTCTAAACACTGCCACGCCCCAGTACCAATCACACCGGTTTTAACGCAATGAAACCTTCTATGAGTGGGAATGGAGCTATTGCTAGCTCATTTCAGCAATTCGGGTTTTGTTTACACCTAGAATAATACAGAAAGATACAAAGTTAAAGATGATCGTTGTAATCACCTTTATTATTTTCGACATCAGCATCTTCGTTATTAGCAGCAGCCGCAGCAAAATCATCCCGAGGAAGCGCCCCATGTTAATTTCCTCGTCGAGGATTAATTCTCAAGGAGGAGGAGTCTCCCGGAACCGCAACAGCACCTCAATCCCACTTTATATTTCAAAGTTGAAAACCAAGATTAGAGTTGGGGTTTGGTGAAGAGTATGAATGCATTATTCTCCAGTGTAGTACAGGAGAGGCGGGAGGGAGCTGTGAAAAGGAATTTGGAGGGGGGGGGATGATGGGGTATGCGTGGTCTGCGGAAAAGAAACAGAAACTATGCGGCACATAGTGTTAGAATGTTAGGGTATCCATCCAAATCTACATGAATGGAATATTGGGCTTCCAGAAGCCCTAGGATTTAAGGGTATCAGAGGGCAAGTTAACTTCAAGGCTGTCGAGGGGACGAAAAGAAGATTAGAATGCTGGTGCACGAAAAGCAGAGAGGGGAATATTGCCTAGGACAGTTACCAACTGTAACAGGGGAAAAAAAAAGTATTTCGGGCCTAATAAGCTTTAGTGCCTGCCCTAAGCAGCGCTAGTATTAAACCAAGGGTGTAAAACATGGTTATATTAGTCCTTTTTGGTAAGATGACATGTCATCACCCCGCTTCAAAGGGGAAACCAATAGCAATTATCATCATCATCATCGGTATGAGATAGGATACCTGCAGTGAAGCTCTTCAGCTTGACCGTTCAGCTTAGAGTATACTCATCGATTTATATTAAGGATAATTGTGCGTCAGCCTGTCGCGCTGTTACTGCTGTCGCGCCTTAAATTTCACTGAGGACGTTTGTGGGACGTTATACCACAGCTTGTCTGCAAATTAAAAAGCGCAGAATGCAGGTTATTTTGTGCTCTTTTTTTCTTAGCTCACATATTTTCCCCCGCGTTATGTTACCTTTGCACTGCTGAGTAAAATGTTCTCATCACTCCGTTTCCTATCACTATTCGAAGGCCTCAGAGCTCCACTGCACAGTTAAATATACGGTTGCGCCAGCTCAGCTACCGCACATCAAACCTCGACGAATCGACTTGAAAGTATTTTTTCTACGTGTTTGTGCACGATTGAACTTGAAATACCGCCTCTAAATCCTAAATGGTGCTCTTTCATCCGCTACATTCATTGTCTTTAACGAACGCACACTCGTGTCGGCGACACCAACTCCATACCCATAACGCGACGTTGCGCGAACACGTACGCATGCTCTACTTTGCCCTCGTTCACCTCAAGATGGTTTACCTTCGAGAGATGTGGGTTGTTTTCACACAGTTCAATTTGTTCCCACTTTTCTCGTACGTTTCTTGTCTTTGCTCAAGTTTTCATCCTTATATTCGACCCGTGCGAAGGCCGAAATAAGCAAATGAAAGCTTTTTTTTTTTGTGCGAATGATTCCTGTACGTGCTCTACAGAAAACGTCACGCGCCTTGGAAGTGCATGAGTACGAGGGCCCACAAGCAGCCTATATGGAGCCATGCCTTTCACCTCAAGAAGCCCGTTCCGAAAAACATTTCGGATGAAAGGGCCTCGCAAGTTTCCCGCAGCTGGCGCAAAAAAAAGGACGACCCCGGGGCGAGGCATTGACTAGGTTGATCTCGCGAGCGAGTCTGAATACGCGCAGCAAGTCATAGGTCGGCGAGGGCTAACAAGCAGAAGTGCGCCCAACAAGAGGGCTTAATTGGAGCCGCCGACTCGCTCAGAGCACGGCGGATGGAGAAAGGATGAGGAAGGGGCCGGCAACGGCGGCGGCGGCGGCGGCGCGTCGCGAACAGACGACAGCTGCACGCCGGAGTCGCCACCTGTCGAGAGCACGGGCAACCTTTCAATTACGGGGGCCCAAACTCGCTAACGAGACTGCTTCTTGGGCACGCAGCACCAAAGGCAAGCCGCGAGTAATTTCGTGAGCATAACAACCATAAAAATCAGCTGAATACCGCTATAATTAGGGTCTAGGTACATTGAATTGGGAAACTCGGAGGTTGGAGGGGGGACGTCTGCAAGGAGAAGCAGAAGAAGACGTCAGACGCAGACGGCGGCCAAGGTGGCCCGTGATTGGTTCAATTAGGGCGCCCCGGGAGGTCCTGCCGTCTCATTAGACTCCAATTTCTTCCCTCCGCTAAACTTGGCGGACTGAGTGAAAGGGGCACGCTAACTTTGGGCCGCCACTTTGCTCGGCTCACTGCGGGGGCGTTTTCTTCGGAAGTCAAGACGGCGGCCACCCCGACCGAGTTTGAGCCTTGATCTATGAAACAACCAAAGCGGTTTAAGTAAGAGTGATACGTAGCAGCACGGGGCGAATGAAATACCTCCTCATTTTATCCTTTTCACGGAGAAATGAAGAGTTTTCTGAGCGAAGAAATCGTGTTCGCAGGCAGCGAATCAGACCTGCTTTCATGAGCCGAGCGTGGAGCGGGGTAATTTCCTCTCCGTCGCACAGAGCCCGAAAGGAAGTTGAGGAAGGGAAAAAAAGAACACGCTCTTGCGTGGCTAATGATGACGAAGAGCGAAGGAAGAAGTGTTCGTTTCGAGTATTCTGTTCTCCTGTCTATTTATGTCTTGCTCACTTTGGCAATTTTGTGTCGGGCATTACATGAAGCCTCGTCAAAAAAGTTTGAGAACAGCCGATGCAGTTTCTCTGAGCCAATACAATATTTGAACTGTGGCGGAATAAAAGTGCGAAAGTAAAAGTATAGAACATGACAGGATTTTAAAAGTGATTGCACGGCTTTGATTTAATGAATTCAACGAATAACGTTGAGCGTACTTTTTATTTTAAGAACATGCCATCTATAAAATATTTTACAATTTTCGGCTAACAATACTAAGTCTTGTGTCAGTCGTTAAATTCATTGTGTAGCTACTTACATAGTGAAAAAAAAAACGATAAGGTAGTCTATGTTTGTTGGCAATACATAACTGGGCTCACTGACCATAGATTGTAACCTACAATGACAATTTTCAATGCTACCAAAAAAGTTCACAAAAATGTTACGTACTAATTTATCGCTGATTTTCGCTGCCTGTTTCTAAATTCCATTATATGGTTATGTCACCGCCGCTGAGTACCAAAAAGTACGGTATATCGTTTAGATATGGCCTACTAAGAAAGCCTATAGCCGTCCATAAACCCCCCCCCAAAATTAAAGAAGCGGTTCAGTAAGCGAACAGTAGGATAAATATTCCACAGCTACTATCTCGATCAGCACCAAATCGTCAACAAGAACTCCAAGAAATGAACGAAAGGGTTCGGCAAATTGCTTATTAAAATTTTCTTCTTATTACTAGAAAGAAACGTTAAAAGCGACAACACACTTAAACGCAAATGCGGTGCTCGCACCAAGCGTTCACTGGGCGTGCGAATGACGCCTGAAATGCATCGTTGCGCCGCCAACCGGTACGCATTTGTTAACGAGACCGAGGGGAGGGGCGTGCACCTTGTTCAAGACGAAAAAAATGCGCTCTCGTTGTCTTGTAATAAACATGACTATTGCCAAACTAAAACTGGCGTGAAATGACGATGCACTTTGTTGCTACACCCTGTTTACCATGGAGCGTCCACGAGCCACTGCAAAGCATAATCTTGCCTTGACATAGAATTTTTACTTATTCCACCAGTTGTGGAAAATACAGGCGCACTGATAACCACCCAGTGAATGGACACTCCTTCCCGATAGCAAAAAAAAAAAAAAAAAAAAATCGCACGAAACAGTACATGGTCTTGACAGGAATACGCACTCCCTGATCGCACAACGATGCATTTCGGTTTAAGGCCTTCGGTCGCTGTTTTTATATTGCGTAAGTGTCTGGTTTTGACTAAGAACATTGGGATTGGCGTGGTGTGGCTAAACATAACGCGTATTTGCAGCTGGAGATCATCAACGAAATTATTTTTGTGCGTTAAACATCTAGATCATGTTGACTCACGTACTGACTTTAGGAGCAACCAGGCCAGTATTGAGATCTTTCCCGGCTGCCTTTCGTGGAGACCAGGCACATATAGGCAAAACAAAATAATCTGAATTGTTTGTTAGTACGCATTCTGCGGTAAATCATCAAGTGTAAAAATAGCAGTGGCTTAGCTCGTTTATGCCACGATATACGTAGCGTGAACTACGGTGCAGCTGGTTATTCTCAGCTTTCCTGGTTGTCTAGGATTGGCTTGATTATCATGCTTACTGCTGCTTCAATGACACACGAAAATATATATACGCATTATGTGACACATGTATATTCATCAAGCGGCTCCGGCGCAGCGTCGCCAATCGCCCCAGAGCTAAGCTGGTTCCACAGGCGCACGCCGGTGATGCTCCGACGCACGAGCCATCGGTTCCACAACCGGCGACCCCTCGCATGATCATCAAGTGCACCGGGGCGGCACGTGCGGAACGGAGGTTGGCGAAGACGCTGGGCGCGTGGGGTGTGGGAGGAACACCGGGCAGGGAGCGACGTTCTGTGCGCCGTGTGACGTCACTGCTACTCGCGCATGTGCAGGAGCCACGTGAAACTGCTCAACATCGGCCAGTGTAGCTCACGCAACAAAAAACGTATCGTACGTGACGAATGAATCTGTTCAGGAAGCTCAGGTCTCCAAATACATACTTTAAGAAAACACTGCTTTTGTCTGCCTTTAAAGCATGCTTTACCACAATATGATACTATGTGTGGCAAAGCCCACTTAGATGACACGTTATCTTCTTCCATGAGATGACGCACGTCATCACTCCGATACAAAAGGAACAGTGGCGTCGAAACTATTTTTTCCCTGGGGGAGTCAAAATTATGCTACCATAACCATAACCATAACCATAACCATCATCATCATCATAATTAATGATATTGATATGACGGTTATTTAAATGCACGGCAATTTATTTTCTTTGAATACTTCTGCAGGGTCTGTACAGTGCTGCTACAATGCCTAACATGCATAAAGAATCCTAATTTACTCCCCAACATAAGACCAAATCAAACCCAGTCAATTATTCACTGAGCATGACTGTTGCTCAGTGAATATTTTCACTAATCATCTAACTTTTCCCCGTTCCCCTTCCTGCAGAGTAGAATGTCGACGCACGCATGTTGGCAAACCTTTCTGCATTTCCTCCTATAATAATGAGCTTCTCCCTCTCTCCCCCCCCCTCTCTCTCTCAGTTAAAAGGGCATTTAGTGTCTTTACGACGATTGTGCCCTCTACACGAGGCAACGGTAACACCCACAATTCTATACCTTTTTTATTTATCAATGCAAAAGAGCAGTGTACGTCTACATAAATAAAAATTTTAAAAATTTTGCGAAAGAAGCATACTTACATCACATTTATATACATGCCTCCTAACCGGAAACATACCACGAGACCTGCACATTCATGCGACCAGTGAAGGCTTACACGATGTATATTGACAAACCAAGTGAGTTAAATTTATTTACGCAGATCAGTTGGAAGAAGTTGTGCTACGTGTTAACATGTACAGTTATGGACAATTCAAATACAAACCGAAAATACCGGTGCCGCCACCTGGCAGCAGCCGTGAAAACGCACGGACATGCGCAGTTGAGATGCCGGGTGCAAGGGTGCGTGCCCCACGGTGATATGTCGCCCTCTCCTCGCTCGCATGCTTGCCTTGTCGCCATGCCGCAAGAGCGCTGCAAGCACTGAAAGTACTACCGCCGCTGCAGCTGAAGTTGTTGGCCGTGTTGAGAGCAATGCGGTGTGTAATTGCTTGCAGCTTCGGCCAGTGCTTGCGTGGGAAACGTGTGCACGCTCTCAGAATCATGCTTTCTTAAAGAAAACCAGCGCACAGAAGTGGAGCCAAAATAAATGCACGCCGCCTAACTTCTGATGACGCTGCATTGTTTTGCATTTGTGGTGAAATGGCTCGGGAATTGAACAATCATGGCTGAGTCATTTCGCGAATTCGGTGCTAGTAGCAAACAATAGATATACCACCAGAATTCGTCTCAACTGATATACATTAACTGCAAGCATTGTGTGGGCTGGTAAAATTACTGGTAGAATTTTAATTTTAACAAAAATTAAGAAGATAGGCATGTCCAACCATTCTAAAGGCCAGTTGCCCTTCAACAACAATTTTGGCGGTCCACTTTCTCGTTTTTTTTTTTTTTTTTTGGTAGGCACATCAGTGCTTGTAGAAACCTGCGGATCGGCAGCACTGAGCATGGTTTGGGCGTGATACAGGTGTCCATCGTTATTTGCTCAAGTTACTGCACCCCGCATGCAAAGCCATGTCGGCAATGTGACGCCGGCACACACGGGGAGCAGGTGCTCGCGTGAGCCGAGCACACAGTGGCCGCAGATACTATCTCGTACCTCATCGCTAACTATTGTTTTCAGCGCTCATGCGGCATGGCGACAAGGCAAGCATGCGAGAGAGCAAAAGGCAACATATTGCGGTGGGACACGCCGCCACGCTCCCAACATCTCAACTGCACATGTCCTTGCGTCATTCATGGCCGCTGCCAGGTGACGGCACCGGTATCTTCGGCCGTGCGCTACGCGGTTCGTATTTGAACTGTCCATGACTGTACATGTAGATTGAACTATGTGTGTTTTAACTTAGAAATCATAATTTTTAGTGTCCGCAGTTAAAAATAAGGTAGCCCCTATACTCGGTGACAACTTAAGAACGGCACCAGAAGTTGCCGCTGTGCCTTATCACCGTAGCCGGATGTTTCTTCGCGCGGCGCAAGTAGGGCGTTACCGGGAATAATTTGAACACGGCGTGAGCCGTTCCCGTGATTTTTTGGACTTAATATGCTTATAAACGACTCCAGTGACGACAAACAAACTGCGTGAGACAAGGCAGACGATATCACGCATTCATAGCAAACCCCTTTCAAAACGCGCGCGCACTGACGTCACGGGTCCCGCGCTTTGGCGGAGTGATACACTACATGAGGTGGTGCCGTTCTTGAGTTGTAACCGAGTATAGAAGGTACCACGACGTCAACGCTATACTCGGGTGCAAGTTAAGAACTGCTCATGTAGTGTATCCCAGCGCCGGAGCGACCGACCCGGATGTCAACGGGCGCGCGCGTTTTGAAAGGACATTGCGCTTACAGCGTGACATCCTCTGCATTTTCTCACGTAGTTTGTCTGCCATCGCTGGAGTAGTTTATAAGCTTATTAAGCCCGAAATATCACAAAGGCGACTCGTGTCAAGTTTAAATAAGCCGTACTAACGCACTATTTGCTCCGCGTGGACTAGCAGCCGGGTGCGCTGATGAAGGGCAGGGTAAATGACGTTGTCGTTCCTAAGTTGCACCCGAGCTCACTCGCTATTGATACGCATGTGATGGATGCGCTGCCGTGCATCTGTGTCTGGTGCATTATAGAGTCTTCCTCATCGCCGAGTACGATACCGCTAACGCCTCCCACAAAACAGTCAGACAGTTTTTAACAGCGGAGCTGTTTAAGCTTGTGCTTGGTCTGGTGGCTTTATAAAAAATTGGCCCTGTATCTGCTCCTTTCGTTGCAAATGTCGACGAAAGACGATAGTCGATTGGCGCCTCTGGAAAGTAAATGCCTCCCTTTTCTTTCCCGCTCACCTCTTACGCTCTTCCACTCTCGTCTCGTTCCTCCCAAAATAACACGCTAGAGGTTTGCTCAAGTCAATTTAAATTTGTCGCGTTCCACTGCTTCAAGTCGTGTGCCTCGATGCCAGCGCTGCCGTACGGCGTAGACACGCGTGAATTGAGGCACCCTACTACAATGTTTATAGAACCACGTTGCCCTACACCACGAGCGTTCCAAGCGGAACGTGAAATCTATCAAACGGAACCTTTCGTTGCTGTTGCCGTTTAAGTTTTTTTTAGATGCCGCCAGGTCGCGCGGGCAATACCAGGTGACGGTTTTCTGCAGTTGATGTAATTTATTTGCTATCGCAGATTTTAAGCATCCGTGATTTTTTTTTAATAAAGAAACCCTGCAAATTTGCTCATGTATTGATTTTCTGCCTTAAGTTTGCGTAATGTCCTGTTCTTGTTCAACAGTGTTGACAAGTATGAACATTAACATCGGACTTAGACGTTTTGATTTGGCTGTGAGTTTATAAGACTACTCGCAGCTTTGTTTTAATTTGGCCGGGTTGCTGAATCGAGTCACAGACAGCCACAAAGACAGACTAAAATTTCTGCGGGTAAGTAGCCCAAGAAAGACTATCGTCTTTAATAATTACCTAGAAAAGAAACATCTGGCGCGAGCCGCCTGGCGCAAACTCCGCGCCGAGCCTCGCATAACTTCGCGCAGCTGCTTAGGTGGAGCCAAGCCCCCCATCGCTATGATGTCACTGCACCGACGCGGCGCGTCGGCGACACACAGCGCCTCGCGATTCCCCGCCGAGCACATCGTTTGCACTCCCGCAAAACATGCGGCGGCCGAAGAAGTATGCAACTTCCGAGGAGGAAGAAGCGCAGCGCGAAGGCCTTCGTATCGCTACTTGAGAACATATGAGACGGCTATGATCCAACCCCGAGTATCGCGCTGAAGCTACCGGGCCAGAACGGAAGCAAAGAGCGGAAGATCCTAAGAACCGCGCTCGGGATGTGGAGTACAAGCGGAATCGCCGGATAGGTCGCCCCGTACTCCTACTAAGGGAGAACTCCCAATGTTAAGCCCACAAATCCATGGGTGGCGCGAACGGCCAGTTCCAGCGCGAATTCCTGAGGGCCGAAACTCAGCTATTCCCCCCCACCCCTCCCCATCTGCTGTTTCTCCAGCCTTACAAGCTGCACCAATTTTAGATGCGACGCATCTCTTGCTCTGAGGCATGTCCCTCCTGCGTCGGCGTCGGCGGCGTCCGCACGCCACCTGCGCATGCGCGACTCTCCTCCGCTCTTCTCTCCGACAGCTGTGCGCAACACTCTCACTCCGTCTCATTATCATAAATAACAGCTGCGTGCGCGCGCTTCGCTCGCTTCGCTCCGCTCCCGTCGCTCAAGTGCGCGCATGCGAGACTCTCGTCCGCTGTCTCCTCCCCTTCAGGCGCTGTGAATATAAAGCGGGTAGCGCGTTGCGGCGGTTCAGTCAGCGCTCGCTCTCATTAGACTTCGCGTCACTTTCCTTGACGACTGCGTGCTTGACTTGATTCTTCCGGTGAAGACGTGATGGAAGTGACAGTCCCTTCAGCGAGTGGACTGACGCAATCCATTACCAGCGTTAGTCCAAACGCTCCCCCCCTGATGCGTGGCATCACATCAGGGTTCCCTCGCGGGAAGATGGGCGTAATTTTTTTTTACCCCGAGGTAAGCAGATCTGTTGGCTTACTGTAAAGCGTGCATTGCCTTCATATAACTGTTAATGTGGCGAAGTTTAACTTACAAAATGTTCTGGCTAATTCTTAAAAACGACGTTTTTCTTTGGCTATGTAAACGCTAAAATTCTGATCTGTCTGTCCGGCATTCACTTTATCACATGGCCAAAAAAAGAGAGGGGGGATAATTCTTCATCATAAAGTTTGATCACAAAGCAATATTATTGACCACAAAGCAAACTGTTTTAAACTACTGAAACTGCTGCCATCGCTCTGATATGTCTACATTCAGGGCAAGGGAAACCTCAGGCATATTTGCGGCAAAATGAAGGTACCTTGCTGAGTGCACCAGCGTTCTCTTATTACGAATACACGTTGGGTTGGTTTTTATATTAGCGAATTAAAATACAAACGCGTTAAAATGGTATTAGAGAAACGCAAAATAAAAGCACAAACTTAAAAAAAGCTTCGGCTCTTGCGTTTCTATGAATAAAAAAAGATCTAAAGAAACACGTGTGCTGCGCGCGAGCCGCGGGAACGCGGGAAAACTTAACTGTATTGTATAAAAATTTCTTGCATTCATCGTGGCAGGAGCTAAAGGCGTGGAAAGGGCGCAGACGGTTGTACTCTTTCGACTACATTTCAGCCAAGCAAGCAGATACGCGGACGTGTTTTTATGGCGAACACAAATAAGCTCCGGGCTTACTGTAAAGCGTAGTTTGCCTTCACGTGATTTTTAATGTGGCAAAGCCTAACTTAGAAAAGTTCGGGGCAATATTTTTGAGGAAACTGGTGCCAGAACAGCATGTGACGAGACACCATGACACGCGAGAGGTGTAATCATATGCCAACCCACACATGTCTCGTCAATCCGCTGCTCACCGGCGAGGAGAGAAAATGACAAGACATTGTTCCTTCAAAGGCGCCACGACGCCACTTCATTCCGCTCCGGATCACACGTACCACTCAGATGAAGGTACGTGTGATCCAGAGGGATCATAACCCATAAACAGAGAGATCATAACCCAACTCCTCGAGAGCGACAGCGTCATGTGATTCAACTCTACTGTTGACGCGTGTCTTGCAGTCTCTTGTGGGGTGCGGGATCAGCCCATCGTTCCACTCTCCACGGTAGTACAGCTATTCTTTTTCTACACACTGTAGCCAGGGAAGTGGGATATCACGCGTACGACATAAAAAAACGCGTCGGAGTGAGGCTGCAAAAGCGTGATGGTACAAGCACATCCGCGACAATCTCATACGTGGTGTCGGTATCCGGGTGCAGCTTTCTGTGTGGTCTTTTCACACGACCCTAAAAACGTTATGTCGTTATCCGGAGCCCTCCTCTACAGCGTCTTCGTAGCATGAGTCGTTTTGCGGTGTTAAACCTTATAACCCCAGCCAAACCAGTCCTAATGTGCCTTCAATAATACATGCATGAAACTGGGACGCACACCTGAAAAGAGGAAGTGCTCAGTTGTCGTACGCACATGCTACACAACGCGGTGCAGTGAGGGAAGTGCGCTTTAATGCAATGCGGTCGCGGCGCGAGAAGACGCTACAAGCATGCAGAAAGTTAGGCGTGCTTCACAACAAAGCAAGCACGGCGAGCTCCTGCGGTTGCAGACGACACGAAGCCCCGACTCCAAGCTCCTGTGCGCCCGCGCCGCTTAGCATCGATGCGCGGCCGCGGCTTGTGCGCTGGCGCTCCGCGGAGCGCGGCCATGCTGCGCCGTGTTCGCACCTTAAGTGGACGGGCCTGTACCTAATGCAGCTCCTCACGCTCAACCATGGCCGGAGAATTCTGCGGCTAGGACGCTATTCCGGATTTGTGTACCTCGATCTACCCGGAGAGCCGTCAGGAGTAGTTGTCGTAAAGATCTTCCATCCCTTCTCAAAATCAGAAATAGGTAATCAGACTGTGTGTCCCTTGACTAAATTACATATACAAATGGTAACATTGCTCAACTTCACCTGTGCAGGGAGACAGACAGTTTTTTTTTCTTTTCCTGTTTGGCAACTCAATGGGTAATAGACGGGCAGTGCATAATTCTTTCACGAAAGTACCCCGAGAAATGATGTCGCCTTTGGGGCATGCTGCATTGTTTCACTGTCCCGAAATAGTTTGTAGCAAGAGTTCATGCACAGGCACAGCGTGACAAGGGGAGTGGCGAGGTGATTTGCAAGAAACATGACTTGAAGTATAATATCCAGCCGGCACGTGCAACGAGCACTGGTGGCGAGAAATTTGATGGACTTTTAAATGCGAATGCATTTATTAGCCGGGGGTTGTCTTGCTCCGTTGGCCGGCGTGCGCCTGCATTCCTCCAGCGCGAGCGCACGTGAGCGCACGCCTCGTAGTTCTGCCTTCGTCGTCGTCGTCGTCGTAAATGCGAATGCATTTCTTAGTCGGGGGTTCACACAATGCAACGTGAGCATTACGCCTCTCCCTGGTTGCTTCCACGTCATCATCATCGGTTGGAGAAGAAGAAGAAGACAAGTCTGCGAAGCGAAGAGAGCGTAATGCCGAACGCGTTACGCGCTCGGGAACATCAAGAAGGTGTCTAGTCGTTTGAACGCGCTTCGGGTTCTTTGGAACGAGTTTGGAAGAGGAGGTGATGAGAACGGTGACGCCATCATCGCGGTCTGTGACGACAACCCTCGTCTGGCGCCGTTCAGGTTGAACCTGGTGTGTGCCTCGTGCCGCGAGTCTCTGGTCAACGGGCGCGTTCCTTCGATGAGCGTGAGTTTCGGCTACCCCAACACACAAGCAGGTGCTGATGAATAAATGATTACGTTCACACTCTCGTTATTAATTACGCCATTACGTTCACACAAACAGGTGCTGATGAATAAATGATTACGTTCACACTCTCGTCATTAATTACGCCATTACTCGCAACACACTCATCGGTGCACCCAATGCATTCGCATTTCTGCACGATTCCCTTCGGGGAGGTGCGGGGGAATTTTTTTTCAAGGAGTTCAAGCAGTGCAAGGAGGAGTGGCCCAAAGAGGTTCACAAAGCTTTCAGCTACGGGGTATCTGTTTAAATTTTCTACACAAACAATTTTTCCTTTCCGTTGCTGTCAGTGGTAAGTCTGTGCAAGCGGGTACAGGGCGAGTCATCGAACACCGTTTCGTCGAACACCGCGTCATCGAAGGCATACCGAATCCATCGAAACGGCTTCATCAAACACATTTCGTAGAAATGACCTTGTATCATGAAATGGCGCCTCAATAAAGTTATTTTTTCGAGGTTCGCGTTCCTCACCCGCTCTAGACGTCAACTGCAGCGACGTTTCACCTCGACCAATTTACACTAAACGCCTAGTAGGTACCCCCAAATCAACGCGGAAGCATTTACAATATCTCCGCAGCAAACGACGCTGAAGCTATACCAGCCGATCGCGGGTACAGCAATGAAGTGGAAGCGACATTCCTGCCGGCCCCGTTCCAAAATTTCCGATTTTCGGTGGTCGCTTGCAGCGTTCATGCGCATATTTCAGGTGGCATAAGTTGTACCTTGAAGTGTTTGTACCTAGAACGATAGTTTCTTTTTGGAACCCAAACGCGCACATTGCGCTGCCTGTCTGTCACTGTATTCAGCCGTACGGACAAAGCTTGAACACGAATCTCATACAGGCAGGATCGTTTCATATTGCTAAATCTGATGGCATGTTCATCCTGTCCGCATTATTCAGCGCAAAAGAACCTTCGGACACGTTTAAAGCAAATTTAAGTACACCAACAATCAAAAGTTTACGGACCAGGAAAATGGCAATTTTAGGTTATTTCTCTTGCTATACCAGCCCGAAAAACTGTCGAATGCATGCGAAATGTCGTATAAGTACTGAACTAATGAAAACTACCGCAAATAGTACTCCGGGCTACGGTGTGGCCGAAAAATAACTCATAATTGCTGCTTTCATGGTCCGTAAACTTATGCTCGTGAGTGTACATAACCAAAATCCTCAGCGTTCTTTTGACTTAGAATACATGTTGAATTTGGTCTTACAACAACAAATGAAAAAAAGCTACACGCTGAAAAATGGTGTCGAAGAGAGTGAAATAAAATCAAACACTAAAGAAAGCTTCCGGCTTGTGCTGTTCCAAGGAGAACGAAAAAACAAAGAGGAAGGAAAAGTCGCACGCTGTCCCAACAGATGGCTCGCGAGCAGTCGAACGCAGTCCGCGGAGAAATTAAGTTGAAGTGAACTAACCTCCATTACAATCATCATGGGTGTATAATGTTATTACCATTCGCCTTCAAGACGAAGAGCAAGAAGAACTGCTCCTGGCACTGAGAGCACGCGTTCAGTATTCGGTCAGACATTGCAGCAAAATTTTGTGGTTGTACGCGGTGTAACCAGTTTATCGAGTTATATATCTCGGCTTTCGCACCGAGAGAGCGCGCACTGCGCACACAATTGCACAGGTACTGCTCGGCGCTGTAGGCGCGAACGGGCACTGAATGATGATGATGATGATGATGATGATGACGATGATTAGTGGCTCTCCCTTTGAATCGGGACGTCGGTTGCCAGCAACCGACTTGCCTGTTTTATTCCATTTACTTGCCCTGCTCTTAGCTAACCTAATAAATTTGCCTTCCCCTATCTCCTTACCCCCCCCCCCCCGCGCGCCTCGTTTTAGATTCCCATCGAACTTCCATGCGGCCAGCGCCCCCTTCCATTATTTTGTGATTGGCATGCCCCTTTTCGTTCTCCTTACCTTTTTTCCGTACCCCTCCCTTTGGGCAGAAGGAGCGATTAGACGCTCGCACTGCGCAAGCGCACGAGGCGTTGGTTGAGCTTGAAGGTCAGACTGACGCTGTGAGAAACGAGCCGTTTTCCTGGTTTGTACAGTCGGGTGCAATAGTCTGTATTCCGCGTCCGCTAGCAAAAAATGGTTCTGCGGACTAAGCGCGCTTCCGATTGGGCAAAAAAAAAAAAAATGAACTGGTGTGGAGTTCAAATGTAAAGTTAACCGGGTGTGCAGTTGCCACCAGTGACGTAATGGCGAAGCCCTGCCTTTGCAATGCTGTTTTTGCTCCGGACACCTGTAATAATAGAGCATTGCTTCTAAAATGCAGACGGTGTACCCTGCGTGGTACAAAATGTTGCAACTTGTGTGTAGGCCAGTGGCAGCCACTTCTGAATTGTTGTTTGTCTGTGTTTCCCTTTTGTAATGTATATTTGTTACCCGATGAGTAGTTCCATCGAGGCATGTTATGTATCTGCTTCGATGGACAAAATAAACCTCTTCATTCCTGGCCTCTCTCACGTTTTCATTTAGAGGAGCTAGAGGGGGAGCGGAAGAGCGGAGAGACTATTACGTGGCGGAAGAAGGCTACCGTCTTTCGACAACATTTGCAACGAAGCCAGCAAACACGCGGCCATTTTTTTTTTTTTTTGTAGCGTGAGCTACACTGGCCGAGGTTGAGCAGTTTCGCGTGGCTCCTGGAGACCCGTGCTGCGCATGCGCTGGGAGCAGTGACGTCACACGGCGCACAGAACGTTGCTCGCTGCCCGCCGTCTCTCACACCCCCCCGCGCCCAGCGTCTCTACCGACCTCCGTTCCGCACGTGTAGGCCCGGTCTACTTGATGATCATGCGAGGGGTGGCCGGGTGTGGAACCGATGGCTCGTGCGTCGCAGCAACAGCGGCGTGCGCCTGTGGAACTAGCTTAGCTCTGGGGCGATTGGTGACGCTCCGACATGTTTCACATAACGCGTATACCATGTGTGTGTCATTGAATCAGCCGTAAGCATGATAATCAAGCTAATCCTAGACACCCAGAAATGCTAAGAATAACCAGCTGAACCTTAGCTCACGCTACGTATATCCTGGCATAACCGAGCTAAGCCACTGCTATTTTTTCTTAGAGAGAGAACGGAATTTTCACAGCTGATCGAAAATTCGCGGGCCTTTTCGTCCCTTCGGGATTCCTAAAGCAAAAAATCGTTTATAACTGAAGTTGCATAAAATAATGTACTTTTAAGCAAAAGTCTTCATCACTAGCTATAGCTGTCGCTTCCCAGATTGAAACAGCTTGGTATCTATACAACACTACAGGAGAAGTATTCGAGGCCCATGGACTCAATCAACTTAAACGCCTACCGACAACAACCACCGGTAGAGAGATTATGCATAAATTTGAACTGCAATTTCCGCTAATAACTGATCTCAAAGTCCCCTATCCCCCAAGCATTCATGCACACCTCTTCTTCCGCCCTTTCCCACTCAATATGCACCAGTGCACAGCCCAACCCGAAGGGAACAACGAGCACGGGCCTTGACCGAAAAATATATCCTATAAGCCTATCCCTGCACGCTTTACGCAGATGCGGCCGATCACAGACATCACGACGCGTGCGCTGCGGTGGCAGTCATATTCAGCTCTATAAAACTCCCCTCCGCTAAGCTTCCTCAGAATGTACGCACCCGTCATCTGGAAACGGCGCAGGAAAGAGCATGTGGTTCTCAACAGACTACAACCGTATCTGGAAGACTCAGGGAAAATCCCGCCAACGATGGTGGGATTTCGTCCACAACTGTCAACGCAGGATATCTTACTTCAGCTTAAAGAGGAAGTGATGGCCCCTGCGACTCGTGCCTTCCCCACTGCCATTCTCGCATTGGACCTCAAAGGGGCGTTTGATAACGTCAAGCACACAGCAATTTTGCAGAGGTTGAACACACTAGGATGTGGAGCCAGGGTTTACAACTACATCAGAGCTTTTCTCTCTGGAAGGAAAGCTGTGTTAAAAGTTGGGGAAAAAGCTACGGACCCCTTTTTATTAGGTGGGCGCGGAACACCACAGGGGGCTGTATTGTCTCCTATCCTTTTCAATATTGCCTTGCTAGGCCTGTCGCCACTCCTCGACAACATCCAGGGTATCCGCCATGGCCTATATGCTGAAGACATAACCATCTGGTCGTCCACAGGGTCGATCGGAGAGCCGCCTACAGGAGGCAGCGGATGTGGTGGCTGCTTATGCCAAGTCATGTGGTCTCAGCTGCGCCCCCCAGAAGACTGAGCTACTCCTGGTTTCACCGCGAATCCAGGTTCTCCCACTATCACCCTACGCCTAGAGGGCCATATCATAGCGCCATCTGCAAGCGTGAAGATCCTGGGCGTAATATTTCAGGCGGACCGCTCCAACACCCTCCTCATCAAAAAGCTTAAAACCACAACAGACCAGGTTACTCATATGATACGACGAGTCACGACCAAAACCAGGGGTATGGGGGAAGCGGACACGATTCGCCTTGTCCAGGCCTTCGTCGTATCTAGGATTACATACGCTATACCTTACGCCCTCCTTAAAGCCACAGAGCTCGAGAAAATAAACATCCTGATAAGGAAAGCGTACAAGCAAGCCATGGGTCTCCCGGCAAGCACCTCAACCGAACGACTACTCCGACTTGGCATCCACAACTCGGCCGAGGAGTTAATAGAGGCGCACCTGTCTAGCCAAAGATTGGGTTAGGAGCAACCGAAACGGGGAGGTTCATCCTCTCACGCCTGGCGCTGTCGGCCCCACTCAGCCACCCACCTCTCCTTACTGGAAACATACCCCACTCCATTAGAAAACACTTCATAGTGCCCGTCTTACCACGCAATATGCACCCTGTGCATCACGAGAATCGCAGAGAAGCCCGAGCCCGGGCAATATTTAGGTTGTACGGAGATGCACCATCTACCGCCTACACAGACGCAGCCTGGTACCCCGGAAGAGAAGCCATGGCACCCACCGTCGTTTTAAATAAGCAGCACAGGTGCAGCATCTCAATTCCCGGACACAACTCTCTCCAAGCCGAGGAAGCGGTGATAGCGCTTGCGCTTAGCCAAAGCGACGCCAAAGTTATAATCTCAGACTCTCAGCATGCTGAGAGTCTGAGCGACCGTTGGCAACTTTGCCAACGGTCGCTTGCACGTCACAACACTTCGACTAATCAATCAGAGACTACCAACGAGACCAGTGAGGATTGTATGGGCACCAGCTCATAGCGGAATCCCCGGCAACGAGATCGCCAACCTCGTGGCTCGAGATCTGACACGCCGAGCCAGCGCTGGTGAAGCCGAAGCCGAGCCCGAGCGCATGCAACCTCTTGTCACCTACCAGGAAATCACGCAACACTATAGGCTGTCCCGTAAAACCTACTCTTCACCACACAAATCGCTACCGAGAGATCAGGAAAGGTTACTGCGTGCCCTGCAGGTCAACACCTTCCCGCATCCCACCAGACTACACCCACCTCAGACTACACCCACCAGACGACCTGCACGTGGCTGGTAGGACACCCTCATTCGCACCATGTGGGCATTAAACAAAGATCTCTTTGCATTAATCCGTACGACCATGCCATGGGAGGCGGTACTGCAGGTAGCTCAGACCCGCTGATGCAGAAGAGTCTGACGGAACGGGTTGCCATGGTCACACGTACACTGAACTAGAATAGTTAACTCTAGTCACAGGAAAGTTAAAAGCTATGGATCTTCGCCCTCTCCTAACCACAATTTGCAATGAAGTTCTCTTTTTCTCCCTCCCTCTCCCGGCACGGTTATCAGCAACGCAGAGCGATACGAACGTGTTTTGAGTGGAGTTGGCTTCTTGATAATTTTACATAAATTTGCTTTTTTTGCGCGAGGAATAGATGGGGATCGCGGGAAAATTTTCACCGGCCCTCTGTTCATTTTCGCGTCACTGTGCACTCTCAACGGAAATACTCCGGATAGGGAGTAAATGGCTTGCCCTCTAGCGCACTCCGTATACGAATTTTTATTTACTCCACTCAAAACTCCCCTAAGAGAGAGAGATTTTTCAGGTATTTAGCGGAGTATTTCTTGCTCGGAATTACTCCGCTGGGGAGGGGAGCTTTCTGGGACATTTCGCGGAGTATTTCGGGCTGCCCATTACACCGCTAAGAAGAGGAGCGTTTTATGGCATTTAGCGGAGTATTTCATGCCATTCAGAACACCCCTGGAGGAGGGCATGTTTAAAGGAGCCATGAAGAGAAAACACAAGTTCGGTTCATTCAAAAGGTTGCCTCATTAGAATCACACTGACACCACTTTTAACGTAAACTTCGCTCAAATAAGCTACATAATTAGGAAAAAAGGGAATGGCCATGCGACCCACTATCTCTTTTCCCGCATCAGAACCTGTGATGTCCTACCAGCCAGCTCTGCGATTGGCGGAGGGAGGCAAAAGCAAACGCAAATTAGGCAGTGCTTATAAGCTTTTTGAACGAGCTATTTCTGCTTAAATTTAGGGCACATTCTTTTTAAAGCTGTTTGAATGGTGGGACAAACAGTGGAAGTTACGAAAGCACACGTAAACATAGAAGTACCGATGCGTACTGCTGTTGGTACTGCGCGCACTATGCTGGGTTAGCTGCACAGCACTGCGGGGCTTTGGGGTTGTCCCAGACGGCACTGGCCGATTGACGCAAGCAACGGTTTCTCACGTGACCATATTTGTCGAGCGAGCGCTATGTTTCTCGAAACGATTATTTTCTCCCTGAACAAAAACAAGCCAGGTTTAAATACGGTCAAAACAAACCAAAAGCAGAAAACTGCTCGCCACGGTATGGTGGAGCCATCTAGGTTCAATAACGGTAAACAAGGTTTCCCAATCAGCTGCAGAGCGGTCGGTGCCGGTGATGTCATTGCAGAACACGAAAACGCCCAATTTTGCGGGAAAATCAAAATTTTACTGTAAATTAATTTATTTCTCAGTGAATAAAGCGTCGTTTGCATTCGGACAAGCGCTGGGGGCACTATAAAACAACGAAATCTTTCGAATACCATGAACTTGTATTTTGTCTTCATGGCTCCTTTAAGCATAAAGCGGAGTATTTTACGTCACCCAAAGCTCCGCCATAACTGAGAGTGTGAAGTGAACCGCCCTGAGCAGTGCAGTACCGAGACTTGAAAAGAACAAGACAGACATTTATTTCATTGTCCCAGTCGGGGCTCGTCAACTTCACAACAGAACAAAAGGTTTGGCTTAAAGAATACATCGTGGGATACTCGAACATATAGACGGAACACAAATACATACGATAATAGAGACTAAGTCACATAGAGAAATAAATCGCATTAAACTCAAATTAAATACCAATCAGTTGAACACACATGAAACACGGTAGAAAATATATGCGGCTACCAGCCACGCAGTGGCCCAGTGCTACTGAGCCCAAGGATACTGGGTCGATCCCGGCCACAGCAGCCGTTTTTATGATGAACGCGAAAAACAAGAATTCTAGTGTGCCCATATTTCTTCCACGTGAAAGAGCCCCAGATGGTAGAAATCCCTTTATTACAGCGCGCCTAATAGTCATAGTAGCTTGGGCTCGTTGAAACCCCCGAGATATTTTATATGTAGCTCCAAAAGAAGTCCGCCACATCTGCTCCTATTCTACCCCTTGATTAGCGCGAATTCCAAAAAAAGTGACCAGGCGTTGCAAAGCGGAAGTTAGATCTGTTCTCATTAAACGCTGCGGTTTATTTAAACCAGAAATCAAATGGGGAATCAGCACCATATTTGGTGCGTACCATTATTTACAAGTTTGCAACACAGTTTATAAGAATGTCATGTCTAGCCACCTCAGAAAAAACAACTTCGGAGAAGCCACGCCACCCTTATAGGAGGTCTCCAATCAAAAAAATGAGAAACAGATGACTCACGAAAAGAAAAAAAAGCAGAATATTCAGACATGACGAAAATGTAAAAATATCATGAAGGCAAAAGGCAAGTAAGAGAAATTTAAGTAGGAGAACAGGGGGAAATTTTTAAAGCGAAGCTTTCTACCTCTACCAGCCAACCTTTCGTGGCGTGCGGGATAAGAAACTCCCAACGCGGCTGGAGAGTCAGGGGGCGCTTTTCATACACGAAGCACAGTGTAGATGGCGCGGCGATAGGGCGCTATTCCCTAGCGTTCCCCGTGCTCACCCCGGGGGGCCTCGGCGGGACCCTCCCGTAGGCTTTGTCGTCTGCTTTAGCGACGGTGTTGGGTCTGTTCTGGCGCAGCTTCGCGTCCATTGCGCGCTTCCTTCGCACGGCTTGATTAACGTGTTCGGCAGCACCTCCTGGGTAACCCGGACCCGACGGGATTAAGTGGTCGTATGGCAAAGGTACGTTAAGGATTGGTTTGCAAGGCGGAAAAACAAAATGTAGAGACCACTTACAGACATCTGGCCGCTAGAGAAACGCCACCTTTTGCGCACTGCTTGTCACGAATGGGACTGCGTTTTCTAAATTGCTGAAAACCAATTCGGTTGTTTTAACGGGTATTACAAAAAACGAATGGGGCAACTGGTTCTGATAATTACCGATTATAAACGTTCCGTCAGCTTTCTCGCAATTCTCAAACTTGCAAAACTATTTTGTTTAAATCTGTATAAATGGGAATCACTAAGCGGCTGCATCCGCCGCTCGAGCCCCGCCGTGGCCGACGCTGCTACTGCGTTCGGGACGGCGCCACCGCGAATCCCAGGTAACGGCTGGCAGAATCTCTGGTTTCACTCTTTCTAGAGCCACGTTTGTGAGGTGCAGGACGGAGCCCTAACTACACAAGTAGGCATGGCACCATCTAGGGGAATGTGTGATGCCATGGGGGAAAGTATTCTTTCCTCCATGCTTGATGCTATATCCACGTGCTTGTTGCACTCAGTTTAATCACACAGAGCCGTTTGGTCTCGTCGTGTGTATGTTGTAGTTCTGCTTGTGTAGCAAACGTTCACACTCGCGGGGACTCGCCACCAGGTGGCCGAGCTGTTCGGACGCCCTTCGCATCAGCTCCGAAGAAAACCATGTTTCTTAAATTAGTGAGCCTCTACACCGGACAACTGAACCGCCTCAAGGAATTTTAACCTTCCGGGACCCTGAACAGTGAGTTCCCTGATTCTCCCGTGATTTTTTACGCCCGAGAGGAACATTTTTCTCTAGCTACCACGCCGCCGCGGAGCTAAGCCTGAACTTCAGCGCCAGCTCGGTTCCACCAGCTCCTCGCCGCATCGGCTTGGTCACGTGCGCTTGGCTGTGCGCGGGCGCGTGCTACTAGCACGCGCACCTCCGGCTCCGGCGCACAGCTCCTCCCCGTCGGCCTTCATAGCAGACGTTTCAAATTCGTTCGCTCCCGCCGATGCAAGCGACTCGTCGGCTTCGCCTTCCCACCGAATGGAGTACGTGGTCGAGGGTGAGGACATTGACCCCCAGGTGCTCACAGAACCCGGATGGCTCAATATTCGCCGCAAGATCGCCGCATGGAAGCCACAGCAGCAACGCGGACCACCCAAACCCCCACCGCTGGCGAACGGTCACGCAAGCGCCGCCAAAAACGCCACAAACGCAAGCCACACCACCTGAAGACCCCCTACCGGACAATGACATTAAGGTGATCCTTCGTGCACAAGGAGGCCTTGAACTTACCAGCGTCAACGCAACGACTCTCACTGATGTCCTGCAAGACCAAGCCAAGCTACCTCGACACGCGGCAGACCAAGTACGCCTGCACTACCGATCAAACTTCATTGTCGTGAGCCCCCCTTCGGAAGCTCGGGCGCAATGCTACCTTCAACTCCGCTCCCTCCTCTGGAAGGAAGCCACTTACGCCCTGGCCAACCACATTCCTCCTCCCAGCGCCACTGTAGTAGGCGCCATCTTCACGGTACCGCCAGGAGATGACGCAAACGCTATCCTTCACAGCCTGTTGGATTACAACCAGTCGTTTCGAATCGTGGACGCAAAGCGGCTTAACAGCTCTACAATTGTGCAAGTCCTATTCCAGGGCACAGTAGTACCCTACTGGATCCGCTACAGGGCAGCCACTATGCGCTGCTACCACTTCAAAAGGAAACAAGAGGCATGTTTTGCCTGCTGGCGCCCCAGCCACCGCAAAGACGTATGCCCTCACCCACCCACCGAGAACCGCTGCACCACCTGCAGCACGCTGGCACCCCAGCCAAACCACCCCTGCACGCCTTCGTGTATCCTGTGTGGCATGGCCAACCTCACTGGGTCGACTGGATACCCCAAACGCTTCAAATCACCGCGCAAGACCAATTCTCAAGCCATGACTGGGCAACACCTCGCTCCCACTGAGGACAAGCAGCACGCCGCCCGCCTGCCACTTCAGAACCCACCCAAACCATCACCGATACCACCGGCCACCATACCTACAGCCAAGTCACACAAGGAATCCGTTCTCGCCCTCTCGGAGGCCCCACATCACAGGTGAGCCCCAGAGCCCTCCCAAACTATCCCCTCCCTCTCTACCCAGTTTCCAACCCCTAGCGCGCAGTACACTAGACACTAAACATTTGCTTCGCGAAATGCAAACACCGCGAGAGAAACAATTCTCCAACTTCGCCAAGAGAACGCGCGCCTTGCGCAGGAAAATCATGCTCTCCGCCAACGCCTCAAATGGCCCCCCCTTACCCCCCCCCCCTTGCTGCACCAACGCAGCCAGAAGGACAAACTAACCTTTCATCGGACTCCCACCCTCCCCCTCTCATCCGATCAACCTCCCCAAACTGCGGCCTCTGTCCCCACAACGCAGGAACTTCGTGCCGAATATCAATACCTTTTCGTATCTTTTCAAAACAAAACAATTGAGCAAATAACTGCGCTCTAACAATCAATGCATGACCTTCACACCGAGGTACTTGAATGGATGCGCACCATCACCCAACAGCCCCTGACCATAGCTCCTCCCTTACTAGCGCCCATGGACGCCCCCCTTCCTATTGACGCTTACCCAGATAAAGAACTCTAAATGCACTGTTTTCTGGCAATGGAACTGCCGTGGATAGGTCCGAAACAAGCGGTACACCCTGGAGGCGCTCCTCACCGCATTGCCAGAAACCCCTGATATTATAGCTTTACAAGAGACTGGACCGAACGTAAAACTGCTTAATTACACACCCTAACTTAAACCCTAACTTTCCTCAAGTGGCCACGCTAATTCAACGCAACTATAGCGTAGAACATCACGCTCTCTCTTCGAACACCCCCCCCCCATTTTTACCGTTATACTGCCGAAGAAAATTGGACAGACCAGACTCCACATTCTTAATGTATACAGCTCTCCGAAGCAAACAAAACACCCCTTTCGCGACCTCTTCTACTCTGCTCTCACAATCGCCAACCATCATTCACTCGTCATTCTACGTGACCTTAACGCCCCTCACATCGCCTGGAGCTATCACCGCACCACCAAGAAAGGTCGCCTCCTCTGGGACACTATTCAAGCCCTCCACATTACAACACAATCAGCCCGATCTAGCCACCTGAAGCGGTACCAGTGTCCAATGCGACACGGCACCTGACCTTACACTCTCCCACTCACTTGGTCCAGCCACTTGGGAACCTACTCCACATACACGGGGAAGTGCCCATTATATTACCGAACCCAACACCTTACTGCAGCTATGCCCCCATGAACATTCCACTCACACTACGATCACAGATTGGGACGCCTTCCGATTAGACAGCCAACACATACCACCCCCACAGGGGAGCACAGGGCAGGACTTAGAGGAGTGGGTCTCAAACATTCTGCGTACAAAACGGGAGCACGAACGCCCAATCGACCCGGACATTCCTGCGGAGTATGTTGACTCCAAAATGATTCGCATTTGGGAAGCACATGGTAGTCTCGAGCGACGGTGGAAGCGTCACAAATACCGCCATCGCCTCCACCGCAAGTTAAATTTACCAAACATGCAACCTATTTGACCAGAACCAGCTGGATCCAACTGTGCCATGATATTAGGGGCAATCTTTCCATGCGTCGCACATGGGCATTACTCCGCCATCTTCTCGATCCCACAAAATCTCGAACGCACCAACATATGCATATAACCCAGCTTCTCCATGGTTTAAACCTTTCCCATGAGGAAATCCTTCGCCAACTCCACACTACATACATTCCGAAGCCATTTCCTTCTGACTCCAGCCCTCTTTTCTACACCGGCACCCCCAATTCGGAGCTAGATGCTGAAATTATGAGAGAGCAGGTAGAGGCAGCATTACGCGCCCTTCGCCGGCAAACAGCTCCTGACCCGGACAAAATCTCGAATAAAGTTCTTCGCCATCTCGATGACACATTTATAGACCACCTCATCCAACTCTTCAATACACACTGGAACACTGGTACACTACCTCGGAGTTGGAAACATTCCGATATCACTTTAATTCCCAAGCCAGCCAAACCTCTCGCACTGCCAATCTCCGACCAATCTCGCTCACTTTCTGTCTTGGAAAACTTTTCGAACACCTCATCCACAATCCACTATCCGCACACCTTGAACAACATTCCATATTTCCCCCCAACCTCATAGGCTTCCGCCACGGACTTTCCACACAGGACGCCCTTCTGCATATTCACCATGACATTCTACAACGCGCTCCCGCAAAGACTATGCGGCAATCCTCGCCTTACATCTCCATAAAGCATTTGATCAGGCAGGGCACTCCGCCATTCTTAGCTAAATTAACACACTACACCTAGGCGATCGCACATACACCAACATACGTAATTTCCTCTCCGATCGTACTGCCACTCTTCGATTGGGCACCGTCAAATCAAACAGTTTCGACATGCCTAACAGAGGCACCCCCCAAGGGGCCGTTCTTTCGCCTCTACCATTTAATCTCACCATGCTTCCTCTCGCGAACGCTCTAGAAAATATACCGTCCCTCCACTCCGCAATATACGGGGATGACATTACACTTTGGGTCACGCAAGGCAGCGACGTCCACGTAGAGGTCACTTTCTCAGCAAGGGTTGCCACATTCTCCCGTCTTGCTGCACAAGCAGGCTTGACTTGCTCGGCCACTAAATCAGCACTCCTGCTCCTTCCTCCACCTAGGGTTAGACCCACTTCCTCGACCTCCATTCAGGTAATGCTGGACGGACAACGAATCCCCCGGGTCTCCCAGCTTCGCCTTCTCGGCATGCATCTCCAAGCCAACAAGAGCAGCACAGCCACAATAAATCTCTTGCGCACTCACACCATCCAAACTATTGGTCTCATTAAACGTATCGCGTCTAGGAGACATGGACTAACGGAATTAGAACGGCTGCGTCTTGTGCAGTGCTTCCTGGTGAGCCGTTTTTGCTATCACCTCCCGTACGCACAGCTAACCCCCTCTCATCACACTTCCATCGATGCCTTACTTCGAAGAGCGTATCGCTCCGTGCTGCTACTGCCCCTACATGCACCCACCCAATGACTCCTCGCGCTTGGTATACATAATACCATAAATGAACTAATCGAAGCCCATTGCCTGGCTCAGCCCACACGCCTTTCCTAGACCCCGACTGGTCGGCGAATCCTCGATAGAACTAGTGCCAACCCCCCGCTTCTACTAGATCCTCCAGCTCACATTCCCCGCCTTCTCCGCGCACGTTTATAAGCCGATCTCGCGAAATATGCATCCGGCCTACCACCGCGGACGCCGTCTAGCCCGAGCCCAAGCACATCTCTCCCGCTACCCTCCCTCTGAGCACACTCTCTACGTAGATGCAGCGGCCTACCCCACCCGTCCTGATTTCGCACTCGCTGTATAGTAGCCGCTTCAACAACAATCCCTCAGGTCTCAGCTACAGTCGCAACCATCCCTTCGGTAACTGCGGAATAGGCGGCCATTGCACTTTCCCTTATTCAATCACCTACCCCCAGATCATTTTATCTGACTCTCAAACTGCCATACGAAATTACACAAAGGGTGTCATCTCAGTAGCTGCCCTCAAAATTCTTCTTAAGAATCCCCCTGCCCACCCCTGATGCTGCTGTGGACTCCGGACCACACCGGCGTAAGTTGTAATGAGACGGCACACCGACACGCCCGAGGTTTGATATCCCGGGCTCTCGTTTCTTTTACACCTACACACGGCATCCCTGAAATGTCCCACGCGTACCTACTTACGTACAGGCACATAACTCATCATTACCGTCTCCTCCGCAGGAACCTACCTCTCCCGCACCCTTCACTTACTCCGCCGGCAGCGCACGTGTGGCGGCTCTTGCAAACACACACTTTCCCACACCGCACTCTCCTTGTGCACACCCACACACATCAATTCGCCTAACCTCACTGCCCCTGATGTGGCGCTGGACACACTATTCCACTCTCTCTGTGAGTGTCCGCACGACCCCTTCCCCCCTTTCCCCTCCACCTCTCATTGGAAGCAGGCTCTGGGGAGCTCTGGCCTCGCAACGCAAGAAGCCGTCACGTACAGAGCCCTGGACGTCGCAGGGGCCCTTTGGTAGGCCCCCTACCCTGAACCCAATGCAAAATAAAGTGGATACTACTACTGCTCTACACCCGCGCTATTTTTATCATGCATGTAATTTGTTAAGGACAACTTTATGCCGTATGAATGAAATTTCGAGTAGCTTCATTACATTTAACTCAGTTTCAGCCACTGCTTTTTGTACGTTTTTGTGATTTCCCCTCTTTTACGTCAGTTTTGGCTATTTATGTTGAACATTTTTAAACAGCGCAGTTGTTTCCTGTTGGGTCGGTTCACACTTCTTCCACAAAAAAAATTGTGAGTTTGTCCATTTTAGGTTGCTTTCGCTTCTCCACATATCAGCATAGGGCTGGCTGAGCTAGTTTCCGTGGACGTTATTTTTACTAATGCATAATATCATTGTCTTTAGGTTCATTTTAGCTGTTATTTCCGTTCGCGTGGTTTTGTGAGCGTTAGTTACATTTCGGCTGTGATATGACCCACCAGCAACATCAGATGACGGCTAGCTTTGCTGACTAGGAAATACATATAAGCTGACGGGTTTGTACCTGATCGCGGAACGTCGCATATGGACTCTCCCCGAACTGCACCGTTCACCCAGGCTAACGCTTCCAGCATTACATGTCTACTAAAAGAATATCTGAAGGCTTTTTTGCACACCGTTTTTTTCTCCTCTTTGCTTCATGCCCTGCTTTCATATGTTCCCGCACCTCGTAATGTCCCCCTTCCCCCTCCCCTGCTTCGAAACTTACCCCTATAGATAAAAAAAAACTGTGGTTGATTTCTCTGTCATAGGAATCGGTAAAACACGAAAGTAAAATGTGCAGCGAAATCTTCAGCTGAGCATGATTTGCGGGTAGGCGGCTGTCTTGTGGGTGTGCTTGGCGAGCGACGTCCTGCTGCCGGGTCTCTTCTGCAAAGGTGTACAGGCGTCATTTCCGTGACGGATATGACGTTAGTGAAATCTTAGTGTATACCGGCATAAAACACTTTCGTGCTAAACTATAATATCCGAAAACCGCAACCAAAATTATAACGTACTCTTTAGTACTACAGCCAAACCCGATTATAGCGAACTGTAATATGCGGCGCGATTAGTTCGATATATCCAATAATTCGATATAGACGAACCCGTATATAACGAATTTGTTTGTTACGAGTTCGCAATACGCAGGACAACTCCCCCCTTCCTTCCATTCCCACATAGCTAAACGAACACATAAAGTATGCCATTACCTTAAACAAAACAATCCATTTATTGCATGCAATAAAGCTACTTTCCACCTTAACTGCCTACTTCGAAAGAAAGGGGTGATTTTTGTTTTATCTTTCGTTTTGGCGGCACCAACTAGCACCGCATTCTCTACGCGAGACATCGTTTGCACCAGTTTAAGTCCGGGTCCTTTAATACTGAAGCAAAATTGGCCGAGAATATCGGCTGACAAAAGCGCTGCATAAAGCGTCGGACGGCTTTACGTTGTGACATCCTCAGTCTCTTCAGTGCTTTCAGCAGCATCAGCTGCGATGACATCAGCGACGGTGTGTGCGCTCGTGGGGCTCGCAGTGACGGCAACATTGTCGTCAACACTCAGAAAATCCTCTGAGGGCACTCCTTTCGGCACAGCATCTGGAACGTTGGCGAGCTCTTCGCTCAGTTCGCCGATGATGTCGTCTTGGCCCGGACTCGCTAGCTGGATGGACTCCGTCGTGGATCACGTACGTCGGAAACAGTTACGAAAGGTGTCGGGCGTCACGTCGGCCTTTGCGAGGCTCAACATCGCAATCATGGCAATCAAGACCTCAATCGCCACTCCGAGACAACGCATATCGGTGGCAATTGTAGGCGCACCGAGTTCGATATATCCGATGTGAACTTCGTTATAAGGAATATGCTTCGCATGCATTTTCGTAACAGATTTGCGTTTATTCG